>NW_026624439.1:0-34944 GCF_030028575.1 Malurus melanocephalus
CCACCCTCACAGGGAGGAATTTCCTATTTCCTATTCACCACTGCTGATGCCTTTAGATGGCCAAAGCTGGCAGGAGCAGAAGGGACCTTCCCTGGCCACTCACTCATGTTTTGACCTGCTGGTCACCACATCAGGGTAATGTTATTATTGAATGCTAATGTGGCTGGATGAATTTCTGGTAGCCACGCTCAAGTAATTAGTAGACACTCGGGTTTCTTCATGGAAATCAGGAGGTTGACCCTTGTGGGTAAGGGAAGAGCAGAGAACACTGAACATCTTTGTGTCCAAGAGAGAACAGAAATGGTGCTGAGCCCCCCTTGCCTTCATGGGGACTCAGGATTTGCCTCAGTTCATTGCCCATCCATAGAAAAGCCTAAAGCCATGTGGAGCAAGAGACACAACCTAAACAAAGCACTGCAGCATTGCGCAAAATCCAGCCCTTAAGGGAGGAGAAACCAGAAAAAAAATGTGTCACTCATTAAGAGAACAACAATAAAGAATTGACCTCTGCAAAAACCCGAAGCACAAGAACAAAGGCCATTCTTAACATAGGAATTATTTCTCAAGGATTGGCCAGACCTCTGCCTCGAACCCTTCCCTCTGCCTCAAAGACTGTGTCATCTCAAACTGACAATTTCAAGGAGGTGCTGCCTCCCATATCAAAGCCAACTGAGAAAAAAACTTCATGGAACATCTGGAGGGGAATGTGACCTTCCAACTGCAGGATTACAAATATCAGAATCGATCCATCCTAGATCTAAGAGGATATCAAGGCCAGATGCTGCTATGGATAGCTTTAAATGGTGATAGTGTTTTCCTTCCATTGCCCTTTTCAAGTACTCTGATCTTTAACCAGCCTTGAAAAATGAAGCCTCTCAAAACCTGATCCAAACATATGAACATTCTATTCACTTGTAGAGTTAAAAAAAAAAGGGCAAATCTTATTCTGAATCCTAGAAAATCTGCAGAATCAAGAAATTGCGTGGTTATTACACACTTGCTAACTGTGTTCCAGCACACTCATAATCCTGTGTCTGAAGATTCAGCCTTTGAAGCTTTTCTGCAATTCACTCATTATTTACATTTCAGACACTCCAAGTTGGAGTTATTACAAGTTTCACAGCTTTCATAGAAAACCTTTAAGCCCAGATGCCGCTACACACACACACAATGGAACATGTTGTCCTAAATAATCAGATACAGTAATTCAATTTCTTATTGCTCAATATCTACCTAACAGAAAATTTTTCCTAATCTTGTAACCCTGATTGTTGCTTCATTAGTGGACACACACTTACTTATGCTTCCCAAAACATTTCCTGACAAAACAAAACTTGGTGCATCTCTTCAATTGCTTAATCACCCATTGCAAGTAGCCTTGCAAGTTCCCAAATTCCTTTTAGGAACAGATACTCTAAATGCACCATTTTTTGTCTTTGGACAGTAAAATTGGGCTCCTTCCACCAGACCAGGTTGCTCCAAGTTCCACTCCTTGAACACTTCCAAGGGTGGGGCAGCCACAGCTTCTCTGGGCACCAGAAAAATAACTCTACAATATAAGTTGTATTCCAAAGAAGTAATATATTTTTTATCTTTTTTTCCCCTTCTTTTTGCTGGTCAGCAAATAGCTTGAATACAGTATAATAGTAAACATAATTGCTATAATTGGAAGAGTAGTAAAATATGTGTATTCTCTGAGTAGGATGAGACAACTGAAATTACCGGAGTCTCTGGCACAAGTAGCTCACGGTTCAGTATCAGAATGCCACAGCATTTTCTAGGCAGGGAACAGGCAGAGCAGCTCAGCTGAGAACACCAAGGTTGAGCTGTAAAACTGCTCAGAAAAACTGCCAGAGGAAATTAAAACTTCTGGTGAAAATACTGGGTCCAGTGGAACTGCTGCTGAGTAATGAATTTTCTCTGGGTCCTCGGGGCTGCGCACAACCTCACTGCAAATTGAGTTTGGGTGGCAGGTAAGGAAGAGGTGCAGGAGAAATTCCCACGGATTTCCCAGAGCTGGCAATGCCCTGAGCACAGGAGCTGTGCTCTGATCGACCCCCTGCAGCCCGGGACAGGCTGAGCCTGGCCCATTCACCCAGCCCAATGAAGCTGCTGTGTGCTGCTCAGGACTGTGTTTGTGGTGGACTGGCAGGAACAGAATGTCCCAGGCAGCTCCAGCTCAGCTGGAGCGGAAGTGGTGCTGTGGCTCAGATGCCAAAAACCAGCCAGAGCCCTGCCCACGCCAACCCTGCTCACTCAAACCTCCTGCTCCTCTTGTGTCGCTCCTGGATTTCTGTCCAGGATCTGTGGTCAGGAAAGCAGACACCCTGTTATGAACAAAAAGAGAATAGCAGCTTTAATCCATGCACTCAGCAGAACTGAGAAATCCCCTGTCAAAGAAATCCATCATCTGAATTGCAGCGTTTCTGTCCATTCAGAAGGAGAAACAATGTGTTCCGAGACTGAGTGACACGTCCCAACCTCGGCTGAGGCTTTTGTTCTTCCCAGATCCTAAAGAAGCTCGAAGGAAGGACCTGCAACCAGCCATGTAAACATTATCTTTGCCATGATTAACAGTTTTTCTGTAGGCACAGAACAAACCAAGCATTTCTCTTATGTAAAACCTTCCATTAAATGAATTTCAACTTTACAGATGGTTATAAATCAGACTGATAACCCTAGCAATCATCTGGAATTCCAGAGTAGCACATCCCACTCCAAGATCCCTTCTGAAACACATCTTCTACTCAGGAGGCAAAGAGGACCATGTTTAGCTAAAGCCAGCATTGCCTGGAAGGCCTCTGCTGGTGCTGAGCAGGGTTGGATGGCAAATTAGGGAGAGAAATGTGGGAACACTTTAGAGAAGCTTTTTGTGCCTCCTCTCTGTGGGAGACATCTGTTCAGGGTCCTGCACAGGTGAAGGGTGATTCCTTCTATGTGTCAGCACCACCAGCTGATGTACAAAGAGCCGATTTCAGTCCAGCACGCTCTGCCATGCCCTGTGAGCAGCACCACGGTCATGCCTGGACCCACAGCCACACAGCCACACTGCAGTGGGGCTTCCCCAAAGCCACTGGAGAGGCTCTTCTGCTCCTGTTTTCACTGTGCCACCAGCTCCACCCCTACACAGCAGTGGGACAGGGCAGAACAGAGCTGTCACCGGCACCCCCAGCCCAGCCGCATTTCCAGGCAGGGCTGGAACAGACATGGGGCCCCAGGGACACTGGGAGGGTAGGGACCCCTCAGCATCCTGCCACCACAGGGCTTTAAAAATTATGTGACAGGAGATATGTGCAAAAACCAGAAAGGTTTCTTGGCCACTTTTTCTATAATCCTAGAAGTGCGTGTCATGGACAAGAGGAATGGGATATTTTCATATTGAGAGAAAATGGATGTGAGCAGAATTACTGTGTGAGTGGAAAGTTAAAAAGAAAGCTCTTCACTCCCTGGATAAAGCAAAGGAGAGCATGGTAAGTGAAGAGAGGGGACTGTGAGCACCAGGGGTTTGCTGTGCTGGGAGAAGGGCACTGCAAGGTGCCAGTCAGCCCTGGCACTCACTCCACTACTCAACCCTCTCACAATGTTTCTCACATTGTCCCTTGCCCAAGATGCAGCTGCTTTGCCTGGCTGGCAGTGCTGTGGTCACACTGAACTGCAGACAGCTCCGATGGACAAACAGCAATATTGTCTGCTGGACGCTTGATATTCATGTCTTCAAGGAAAAGATCAAAACTGTGGGTCACTGATTTATTGTCTCACTTTGCACATACTCATTTAAATTCTGTGCCTTCTTTAAGCTGACAAAATCAATCCATGTTGTTTTGTCTAAAATCTTTTAACAGATTTTAGAATAAAGCAGTTATTAATCTGCCCTCTGTTCTCATGCTTCTGTGAGCATTTTCCAGATTTTTCCAAATATGCCATGCCTTGGACAGCCACAGAGCAGGGCTGTGCCTTACACACATGTTAACTCGTGTCTCCTGGGGCTGTGTGGGATCCCAAAACAAATCCCTGATCCTGTTTAGGGACATGGCACCCAAGTTCTCTCTGCAATATGCTGCCTTCACTGGGTGTACAACAGTTCTGATAGATGTTCTATTTTATCTTCATGCTATCACTCCAATCAGAAAGGGAAATTAGGGCAATGATGGCAAATACTACAAGAACTGATCAAAGTCATTGGGTAATATTGGGTATTGCCATAATTCCAGATTCCCATCCATAAAGATTTTGCCATTTAGTTTTGAAGTAAACCCAAAGGTAAGAGCCTTCATGCACACCTTGATGGGGCTGTGGAGTTAACTAGGCCATCCTGAGAAAAGAGAGATTTTTCCTTTATTCAAAGTTAGTTTTTCGTTGCAAAGTTGGTCCTTTGTGCCTGTTTGCACAAGTTTCTCCGGCTGGAATTACATGGAGTTTCTTCATCAGGTGCACAGAACCATGAGTCAAGATTTCCAGATGGTTTAAAACAACCAACCAAACCCCACTTGGACCTGCTGACTTCAACCACCTGAAGATTTGGTTCTCATTATGAATACAGTTACCCACTTCTGATCTTTATTACTCCTATGCTAATGCAAAAGTTACATAATAAAACTGCGTTGCTTGAAAGGGGTGGTAGAAAAAGACATCATCTGAGAGAAGAGATTGTATCTTATGTAATTTTACATTGCATCTTCAGTAGAAATTAAAACACTTTTAGGAAAAAGCAAAAGGTGTCTTTCTTAAAATAGCTTCAGTGACAAAAACATTACCTTTCTCAGCTGAGTTCTCAACTATTACGAACCTGAAGAGGCACAGTTGGCAAATGTACAACCAAATTCCCTGGGGGACATTCCTTGTGGAATCACTGTCATAGGAAGCTGAAGGAAGAAGTTTGGAAGGAAGGCTCCAGTTTGTTCTGGCAAGGTTATTTGGCAACCAAATATAAGACCAGGCTCAGCCTGATGCAAACCAGAGAAACTGGAACAACAGAAAAAAAAAACAAAAACAAAAAAAAACCAAACCCAAAAAACCAGGGAAAATATTGAAAAGGAAATCAAATTATATGGTTTCAACTTAAAAATGAAAAAAAAATATTTTCTATGGTTGCACATCCAGATGAATTACCCTTTAAATTATGAGGGATTAACTGTTCTTGGTTGTCTATCTTGACTGCATACAACAAAAGTAAATTAGAAAACAATTTCATAACCAGATAATAAACAATACTTGTATCTACTGAAAGTCTCATTCCCAGCTATTGACTGTCATTCATCCAAGGGCCTGCATTGCTCCAAGGCTTGTGAAAAGGATCCTCAATATTTCTTCTCTGAAATAATGCCTGAGACATTATTCCATCATTTTTCCAATATTTGTTTATAGTATCTTTAAGTGGTTCTGTGTTCTACTTTCCTTCTTGGGAAAACTGGGGCAAGCAAATTGCTTGCATGTGTGGCTGCAGTGCCCATGGTCAGCGCTGACCAAGGGGCTCTCCCAGCCTGTGTGTGGCACAGCTCTGGGAAAAGGGGCTGTGGGAAAGCTCAGCTCTCCTTGTGCAATGCTTTCAGCCCAGCACTGCTCTCATGCCGCCAGAAAAAATGAAAATTTACAAGTGTTGCTGCAGTTAAAAGTAGAAGGGTTTTATGGCTTCACAATGCTTATTCTTGCTTTGTAAATGCTTCAGAAAAAAATTCCATTGGAGCAAATGCCCTTTGACTTGAGAAAGGGAAATTCAAGAGGACCTACCGCAGGGCCTGGTGGCAGAGGTGATGGTCCATCAGTCAGGTTGGTCTGGCAGGAGCAGGGCTCACTTCACCCTGCCCAGGCATCAGTGAAGCAGGAACTGGTTTGGGTGCTGCGACTCCAGACTTCTTGTTCTCCCCTTGTCCCGGTGTCATCCCCTGGAGTGTTACCAARACAAGGCCCATTTGGCGGCTGTGAGGAAAAAAACCCTTTCCTCACACAATGGAGGGTGATGGCCAAGAGTCAGATGGAGTTCTTGTAGTGTTATCTGTACCTTTCTTTTCTGTGAGTGTGGTTCGTACAAGTGGAACATTTAGAGCACTGCTTCTATGAGGAAACACTGGAGAGAGCTGGCATTGTTCAAAATGGAGAAGAGGAGGCTCTGGGGAGATTTTATTGCAGGCTTCCAGTGCCTGAAGGGGCTCTGAGAGAGTTAGAGAGGGACTTTGGACAAGGGATGGAGGGACAGGGTAAGGGGGAATGGCTTCTCACTGCCAGAGGACAGGGATGGATGGGATATTGGGAAGGAATTGCTCCTGTGAGAGTAGGCAGGCCCTGGCAAAGGGTCCCCAGAGAAGCTGTGGCTGCCCCTGGATCCCTGGCAGTGCCCAAGGCCAGGCTGGACGGGGCTGGGAGCAGCCTGGGACAGTGGAAGGGGTCCCGGACCATGGCAGGGGTGGGATGGGATGGATTTTAAGGTCCCTTCCAACCCTGCCCACTCTGTCCCTTTGTATTCATGGAAGGAAGGTTTCAAACCGACCAACTTGTGTGATGGGCCTTTGCTTCCAACATGTGATCACTGCCAAGGCCAAAGGCACAAACCAACCAACACAGCCCACAGAGCAGAACAAAGTCAGGAGTTCCTGCTTCACCAGAAGTGCCTGTGGGTGGGTCCCCGTGCCCCACACATCTGATGGACAAAACTCTGTTGTGTAACTGGAGGATGGGATGGACTGGCAGCAGCATTGCCAGCGGACATGGGATCGGAGGGGGAGGACAGAAATCACAACCCTTCCAAAGCACAGCCCCCGGCAGCATGTTTGGGATACTCAATATAAGCAGGACCACTCACACCCCTCCTTCGCCCCATGGCTGGTTAATAAAAGGAGGAAGCCAGAGCAGGATGTTCAAAGGGCAGCCAGAGGAAGGCTTGTGAGCAAGGTATGTGGTAAATGCACTTGGGGGTTCGTTTCTGAGGCAGCCAAACAAGATGCAGCGAACACATCCCGCTGCACACATCTCCCCTGCAGCATCTCCCCAGCAGCCCCCGCAGCCCTTCCCTTCCCTTCCCTTCCCTTCCCTTCCCTTCCCTTCCCTTCCCTTCCCTTCCCTTCCCTTCCCTCTTTCTCTCCGGTGACTCCTTCACAGAAAAGATATATTCTAGATAAAACCCTTAAAAGCTGAGTTACCTGAGAAATCCAGACAAATCAAAGGGTTTAGTGGGATTAGTTTCACTTGAGTTGCAGTGGAATTTCTTTCCATGAGAAAAGCCAGGACTGAGAATCAATGTACAGCACTTCTGTGACTTTCCAGTCTGGCTGAAAATGTAATTTCCTCAGCTGCATTCCACTGGTGAGTAAATTCTTAATGGTTTAAGTGGATGTTTTGCTTTTATTCATAAGCTTTTAATGATTTTATATTTTTCATTATTATTCTAAATTACAACAAAATATTTTTTGAAAGATATTGATAGCTCCAGCAAGAACTCACCATGTGATATGGATTGTTTAGCAAGCTAAAACAAAAATACAGGGGCCAGAGAAATCTATAATTTAAATATTCTGCTTACACATACACATAAAGATATATATATATATATATATATAATTTACTTAAAAATAGCAGCACAGGTTGGTTGAAACTTGAAGGTTACAACTACTCACCAATTTTCATTAAATAAAAACTAGTATATTAAAAAAGGACACACATTTCATTAAACTAATATATTAATTTATGCAAATCTCCTTTGTGGGCAAGAAAGTGTTTTGGTTCTGCTTTTTAAATTATAAGTTTACCTTTAGAAATTGGACAGTTGAGGTTTATAAATATCTTTTCATAGGAAACATACTTTTACTTCTTACTGAGTTTTATCACATACCAGTCTCAAATTCCTTCTATTAYAGGRGGRGAATAAGTAGTTTCTTCACTGTGGAGGATTTAGTTTTCTGTTTAAGGAGAGATTTCACTGAATGTTGAGTTGGGTTATTTTAAACCACTTTCAAAATTTTTTTAACTTTTGTTTATTACCATGGTATATCATCATATATGTTCAGACTTAGACAAGATGTTTTTATGATATACACAGAATTCTGAAACCTGTAAACACACTGACAGCATTAACAAGGATCAGATGTCTGCTGTTCTTCCGGTTGATAAAATAAGAAGGTGGAAGTTGTGATTATTTGAAGAATTCAGTGCCTCACTCTCTAAATCCACTGCCTGGTTTCACATCCGCTCACTTTGCGGCTCTCACACAAATGCCAAATGAGTTTTGCACTTTCAAATTAATTCTAGCAAGTTTCATTTGCYCCATTTGGTGAAGGAGGATGGCAAGCCCAGATAATTTTTTTTGTAGGGCAATTGGACCACTGATCTTTGCTTCCAAGATCTTAAATTTTAAATGGTAGGAAAGTAAAAATGAAAATAACTTTTAAAATAAAAATGTATTGTGATGCTGGTTTTGTAGTGGATTTTTCTCCCCCATTTCAAACTGTTGCAACAAAAAAAAAGAAGTGATTTATCTCAAAATATACAGCAGCACTACTGAGAACTGTCTGATACTGAATAAAATGGCAATGAATACTATGGGGTCCTTAAAATCCTTTCCGGTGATTAGTTAGAATACAGCTGTAGCAGAGCAAGTACATCTGATTTAGGAGGTTGCAAGAGTCCAACAGTACAGCCTGTTTTAATGCYCAGATAGATCCCTCTCAGCACGGTAAATCACTAAGATATGAAAGATGTCATGAACGTAACATGAATTAACAAAGTTATTGATGTTGTAAATTAACTATTTAATTAAAACATTGTTTTATTTAAATGAGTTGGTAATGACAGCCATTAGAGATTGTAATTTAAAATGCTAAGAATCTAAGAATTTAATGCAAAATACTGAAGCACTTAGGAAACCTCATTTTCTGTCTGTAGAATGTACACAGTGAATATATTTGACATTTTGTGCCATAGTGATGYCCCAGGTTTTGCAGTGATCAGAAATACAGCAGGTACTTCACAGATAATGGAAATTCCTTTCCTAAAAACATTTGCAATTTAAAGTCCTGAAAACGTTACTGACAATAATTAAAGTATATCTGGCATCTTTCAGTTCATGTTACTATTGCCTCTGTCTTTCCTTCATTGTTCCGAATGCTCTGCTCTTGCTGCCTTTATTCTTCAGGCTAGTGAAGAAACTTTTAACAAAGAATACGTCCGCTAAAGATTTTCCTTTCTTYTTATTTTTAATGAAAGCAGGATCGAGTAAGTCAACTTTATGRCACAAATTTGAAACTTTCACCTTTCTGCTAAAACTGATTATGAAGGTGAAAAAGGTTAGGATTAACTGTTCATGGGCAGTTTCTCTTATTAAATTATATCATGAAAGGCACTATGGATAAAGCTGTAGAAGGATCTCAGTYAGGTGAATCTCTGTTAGACAGGTTTTTGTGGGAACAAGGGCATGAATTGCTGTTACTGAGCAACYCAGACCACAAGATAGAGCAGGATGAGATAGAAGAGGATTGGAAAGAAGAGGACGTGACTACAGCGGTGTAACATGTACCGACTGACCATGAAGAAGAAACATAGTAAGAAGCAAGAACAAAGAGCAATTGAAGAACAATAGGACAATTGAAAAAAGTGTAAAATGCTGAGAACGTTGATTTAAAACTGCAAGGCATGCAAAAACATGCTTTTGCAAATATACCAATCATATGCTGAAATGTAATAGACAGACTGTTTAATTAACCAATGAATAATTACTAATCATATAGAAAGGCATTACTAATCATATAGAGAGGCTGGCTTATGAAAGTAGATAAAAAGGAGCTTGTATTAGAAATAAACGGATCATGCTCATCATATTGGTGTCTGCGTGACCTGGTGTCCCCGTCAACCAGAATAAAGCTTTTCAATAAATACTTTGCCTATTGTAGTTCCAATCCAAAAGCGTTGACATTTTCAGCATTTCCATCATCAATACACTCTCTCTATTTCTCTTCTCAGGGATTTAAAGTATTTGAATTGCAAAGCAAAATCCTATCTCATATTAGCCACATGGTTGTAAAAATGAGGGCAACAGGTAAAGAAATAAAGTCAAATCTGGCTGAAATATTTTAGATCATCATGAGAGTGAAAGACAGCTCACAGTATGAATTTTCAAGCAATGAAAAAGAATGAGAGACGCTGGGGCAAGAGTGACCAGAGAAGTATCAACAGGGCGTGGGAGGTTGGGGTTTTTTTGTTGCATAAACCCAGCAATAAATGCCATACCAACCTGCAGCCGTCAGTCCTTTTGAATGTTTTCAATGAAACAGCATCCTTTGATTTCACAGACTTTCCAAGGAACCGTTGGACCCCAGACCTCTCCTAAAGGTAAGACATTCTCCTGAGCTGCAGCATTATTGCACCAAAATGTGATGCAACAACTGACAATGCAACAATTTTGACTGTTTTGCTCAAAAGCATAAATTGAATTAGTTTTCACTTCATGTGCCTCTTCTCCCACTGCCAACACTAAGGTTTCTCTGAAGGGTTTCCAAACTTGCCCATCTTCTCCATGACTTGTCACAGAAAAAATAATTTTATAGCAGTGCAACTCCATGGAAACAGCAGCAAGAAACATGAAATAATAAAGGTTTTAAATTGCCTTCCACTGACCTTCACAAAGACAGGTGTGCATAACTTGGTATTTCTGGGATATTTGTTACATCTCCCCCCATGTAAAAGCAAGAATTAATCAGATATAACCTTTTTAACCAAGCTGGCTGATTTGAGGCAGGATSAGGAGATCACATCTAAGAGAATGAGAGACCTCACTGAGTGCTGGTAGCTCTTCTGCAAAGGAACTCTCATGACCATTGTATCGTTCACACTCATCCTGTCATAGTTCTTCATGTTCTTCATTCCTCTGGTCTTCATTATTGTTATTCATTTTCACGCAATTGAATGAGGATTTGTTTGACACTGATAATTGGTTCCCTTTTTCAATCATTAGGGGTAAAATATGCAAATTTCTATTCTGATGTTCCTTCCGGAATGCCTTTGCTGTTTGGCATTTCTGCATTTCACATTTGCCTTCCCAGGTTTCTAATGAATGTCTGATTTGATGTGGCATTGGCTCAAACTGATTGTAGCAGCTAAATTGATTCTCAGGGCATTGGGACCCCTTTGGTCCATCAGCCATTCTTTGCCTCCATCTTCAGCACGGATGATGGACCAAGGGGGTCCCAGTGCCCTGAGCTGGAGGAGCAGGACTGTGAGATTGATCAATTCCCCCCCTGAAAATCCACCCTGAAAATTGTGCAGGATCTCCTGCCTCAGCTGGATTCCTAAAAATCTATTGGGCCTGATGGGATTTGTCCGAAAATCTTTTAAGAGCTGTTAAAGTCATCGCAGAGCCTTCTCAATGCTTTTTGAGTCATTCGTGGAACCCAGAGAGGTCCCACCCAACTGGAAGTGGGCAGATGTCGTCCTGATTTTCAAGAAGGGCAAGACCTTAGAAAATGAAAATACAGGCCTATCAGCGTCCCTTTAGTGCCCAGGAAAATAATGGAAAATATTATTCTGGGGGGTATTGAAACACAGCTGGAGGACAATGCAGTCATTGGTCACAGCCAGCACAGATTCATGAGGGGAAAGTCCTCCTTGTCCAACCTGATTTATTACTGTGGAAGTGTGGAACAACACTGGTCAGTCTAGAAAAGCCAGGAGATGTCATTCTTTCAGCTTTCCATACTGTGTCTCACAGGACCCTTCTGGGCAGACTGTCCATCCCACAGTAGGATAAACASATGATGGGATGGGTGAGCAGCTGGCTCACGGAGCGGGCACAAGGGGTGACATCAGAAGGCACTGGGGCATTAYACAGGGCTCAATCCTCTTCCCTGTGCTCTTCAACATGACCTGGGAACAGGACTGGAAGGGAAACTGAGCAAGTTCATCTACGGTGCAAAACTGGCTCCTTTAAGGACAGGGAAGCCCCATGGGGAGACTGCGGCAAATGGGGGCACTGGGCCATCACCAACCATGAGAAGSTCAGCAGGGGGAAGTGCCAGACTCTGCCCCGGGGTGGGGTCACCCTGGGGCATGGACAGACTGGGCAGTGGGATGTTGGATGGCAGCTGCAGGAAGAGGTCCTGGCTGATGGCATGTGGGATGTGARTCAGCAGTGCCCTGAGAGCCCAGAGGGACAGCCCTGTCCTGGGGACACCAGGCACAGGGGGGGATTGTCCTGCTCTGCTCTGCACAGGCCTCACCTCCAGTCCTGGGGGCAGCTTGGGCACCACAATATAAAGGCATTAAGTCCTGAGAGAGKATCCAAAGGAGGCCAGGAGGATGGGGAAGGGTCTGGAGGAGCTGTTTGAGCGGCAGCTGAGGGTGCTTGGCTGGTTCAGCTGGAGAAGAGGAGCCTGAGGGGAGACCCCATTGTGATCTTCAACATCCTCCCAAGGGACAGCAGAGGGACAGCTCTGATCTCTGCTCTGGGACGGGAACAGGACCCAGGAAACGGCTGGAGCTGTGTCMGGSCAGGCTCAGGCTGGAGATCAGGAAAGGTTCTTGTGTCCCCAGAGGGTGCTGGCACTGCCCAGGCTCCCCAGGGAATGGTCCCGGCCCCGAGGCTGCCAGAGCTCCAGGAGCGTTTGGACAGCGCTGCCAGGGATGCTCAGGGTGGGATTGTTGGGGTGGGGTTGGGCTGGATGATCCTGGGCAGGGCTGGGGTTGGGCTGGATGATCCTGGGGGTCCCTCCCAGCTCAGGGTACCCCGTGGGTCCCCTCCAGCTCAGGACATTCTGTGGGTCTGTTCTGTGATTCTGTACACAAGTATTTCACGTAGGAGACTGCATCACATCTGGGTCCGCAGCACTATCTCTGTGAGTGCATGCACAGATTTTCCCTTTCTCTAGACACCTTGCATAAAATCAGATAATAATTCCYGCCCTGCTCATTTTCTCCTCCCATGTGATCCCTGGCTTAGACTCAACTGTTTCAGAGATGTGTTTGATCTCCATTGCAGTGGTTGGGATTCCTGAAAGCCACCAGGAACAAATTCATTTATTCAATTACCCACATGTCTTGTTGCTTTTGTCTTGCTTTGAGTAGCAAGTTTAGATAAGTAAATTATGAGATGAATAGCCCTTCTCAGATGCAGCTGATTGAGAGAATGGGAAGCAGCTTCAAAGCACAAATAATTTATCGTTTCAAGAGACATAGGTGATCTTCAGGCATGCTGAACCCAATTATCCACATCTTCTTTGGATCATGTTTCAAGCTAATTACCCAGAGTTTACACCAATCTGGATATGAATTTCATCTAGTTCTAATGAACTAGAACTTTTGTTCTTTGACTTTGCTTATCTCATCTACAGTGAATTTTGCATCTGAGTTAATGTTGGGTTTGTTTYATTTACATCACAGCAGACTCATTGAATAACTCAGGACAAGATGCTTCATAACTTGATATTGTATATTATTAGTGCTGTCATTTAATACAAGAGAAGAAAGAAAGTTATTATCAAGTACAGAGGTTTCAGACTTTGTTCTTCCTGGAGAAKTAGCCTGGATTTACGAAACCAAATCACACCAAAACAAAACAAATCCCAAAGCATGAAAATGCTGAAATTTGACTTTGCTCTGTCAGGGTTTCCCATCCTTGCACTGTTCTGCTGCCCAAAGCCATAATTCTTTTTTCCTCTTAGGAGTGAGCAGCACAATCCTGTGAAATCTGTAACTGTCCCTTCAGATGGTCATTCCAGGAAGTACTTTTAGATCACTTGCTGATATTGGCAAATATTAGTGAACATGATAAAAAAGCAGAAAACCTTCTGCTTACTGAAAGCTGTAGCAGAGTTCTAAACAACAGCAATTTTAATTTAACTTTCTTTTTTATATATTAGGACAAAAACACTTTTTAAGTCAAGAYGGGAAAGTTTTCAGAATAGCAACATTTTCCCAATAAAAGCATTTGCAAAAGAGATTGAAGTTATTAATAAATTAGATTGTTGTGCAGTACAAATGCCACAAACCAAGGATGGCTCAGCTGCTTTCTGTCACAGGAACACAACCCCAAAAATCAAAGAGATGCTGCTGAGAGAAGTCAGATCTCATATCCCCATGAAAGACATCAAATCCCTTTATAAGATAGTAGAAGGCCATGGAAACACATGATCTGTAACAAAACACAGACTATTCAAAGGGCTTTGCAGGCGATGGGTGCACACCCACTCCGTGTGAATGCAAACAGAACCCATATGGACCCAGATTCTTGTGGGGATATTTTTTCATCTCATCCCATTCCTAATGCCACTCATTACATCTGCAGGGAGATGCTCAGAGGGGAGATGATGTTGAAGCAGTCAGAGAACAAAGAGTGATGAAGGGTATGGTCAGCCACAAGAAATTATGAGAAAATGGAGAGGGTGACAAAATGGGAGGGATTGAGAGAGATCAAAAAGCACAGATATTAGGAAAAATGGGGTGAAGAAAGGAAAGACTGATACAGACAGGTAGATAAAGGAGAGCCTAAAAATGTATCAGAGAGGAAACTGTTGGCTTTAAAAATGGGAGAAAACCAAAACCATAGAGGAAAATGTTTGTGCACGGAAGAGGAGGAAAAATGCCAAGATGTGTCAACTATGGAATGGGGTGRATAAAAAAAAGGCAAAATAGGTTGATTTTGAAAAGAATGAAAAAGAATAGAAAATAAAAAGAGCCAAATAGGGAGAAAATGAAACACTAACTGAGCTAAAGCTGAGAAAAGAGGCCCAAATATGCTCACATGCTAAATTTTTACAAGACTGGTACAGTGAATGCAAACCAGGCTTTCTGCATCACGTCTGACAACAACCACCCTCCACCGTGACAGCAGAATTTCTGCTGTTTRCAAAATARCACAGAACAAATCCCTGGGATTTCTTTCTCTTTYAAATTAGAAAATTAATTGCATCCCATAAATGTCTATAATACAATGAGATGTAAGTGMAGGGCCTCAAGGCTGCAAGGGAAGCTAAGAAAAGAATTTGGCCCAAATTTAGATAAAAGCGGTGTCTGAAAAATAGGGGGCTTGTAATGGGAAATTTAGACTAAGCTTTTGTTTTAAGTGGGATTAAAAAAAACTCATAATATTTTCAACTCGAACTCTGGAAACTGCATTTTTGAAAGAAAGGCTGCTAGTGCTGTAAATTGCCATACAGATATTAGCACATAAAGTTTTGTAATTGAAATGCTTTCAGATTAAGGATTTGGTTGTTGTAAAGTGATAAATGAAGATTGATTTGCATTCACTGTACCAGTCTTGTAAAAATTCASTGTGTGAGCACATTTGGGCCTCTTCTCTCAGCTTTATCTCCGTCAGCATTCAATTTTTCTCTATTTGGCTCTTTATTTTCTATTCTTTTGAAATTACAACCAAATCTTAAAATAGTTCTTAAAATAGCTGCCAATTTTAGCACCTAGAATTCTCACCCTCTGAAATTCAGCCAGTTCTACCACTCTGACTCATTTTAAACCTATTACCCAACAAAAGTGAAGCAGGGAACGAGGGAAAAACACCTCTCGAGGGCCTCAGAAATTCCATATGTTCATGCAAGCCTGTGCCCCCCTGGTGTTCCAGGTGTCTTCCCACAGCTCCTCTGAGAAGCTGCTCTGAGCACCACTCAGATATTCTTCCTCATCATCTTCCTCCCCACCCGATCCCTCAAACTTTGTTTTTCAAGCATTCACAGAAGTCTCATTTTGTCTCCCACATTTCTGGTGGCCAGACACRTCTTTCCTTCATGCAGGAACTCCCTTGGTGGGTAATCCCTAAATATCCTAGGATCCAAGATAACACTCTGGAGGGATTTTTTTTTTTTTTTGGAAAAACACAGGCACTGTGTGTCTCCTTTAACAGAAACAGAAGACGCTCTGCACTCTGAAACACTGCAGTATCACAAGTTGTTAATGCCCTCAATCAAAAGCAGTAAAAAAACAAAAACCAAAACCAAAACCAAAAAACAGCTTTAGATATTTACAACATTTTCCAGTCTTGGGGTTGTAAGGAGTGGCTTCTGCTCCAAGGCAGCGACTCACATGGCCCCAGGTTTTTTCGCAAATTTTTCAAGTCCTATAAAGTCAGCTGATGGTACCGTACTATAATCTTTCTCACCTCCTCTGCCATAGTTTGGGAAGCTGACTGAGAGAAAAATAAAAGTAATAAAAAGACTTCCCAAAGAGGCATTTTTCAACCCCAGAATAGTCCTGGTGAGATCCTCAGCTCTAAAAATACAGACTTACTAGTAAGACAGAAATGCAAGGGAGCTGCAGTTTTATTTCATATCAGAGCTTCAACCCCTCCATCGAATTTTATTATACAACTACTCTCATGGCCCTTAAATCAAATGTGATCATTCAGGCTCTGAAAAAAAACATTGCTGCTTTGTCATTCCTTCCAGTTGGAAGCTTTTGGAGCACCAGGCTGCAAACACGAGCAGTGCTGTCAGTRATCTCAAGGGTTCCTTGTTTCTATCCGTCCCCTCACACAGACCTTACCCAAGTAGGCATAAAAAAAAACCAAAACCCAAACCCCTGTGGCACACATGACATGCACATGGCTTCAAAATGGCCAAGGAAAAATATTAATATGGCATGGAGATATATAATGTAACTCTTGAAAATATAAAGGGACATTTGATATGTTTTGRATAATTGTGGCCACATTCGGGTAAACTCATCTGGTCTCTGTGTATGCCTATCAAGGTTAAGAAAAACAGACTTTGCTCCATGGTGGTTTGATTTTTAGCAACTTCACAAAACTATCTCATTGGAGTGGAATTAATCGATGATAAACAGCCAGTTCTCCTGCTCTGGGAATGGCTGAGGAGCTGCTCGTACAGATGCCCAGCATTTACAATGATCTTCCCAGGGAGCGAGCCTGCCACACTAGGGAATCTCACAGTCAGGAGCCCGAAGCATGCACTGAAGAGCACAACTTTGCATCTTTTTTGGGGCAGGTCTTTTCCTTCCCCTGTTATCTGTCCTTTTCTACCTGAGTGACGGGAAAATCTCGGCTGGAATCGTCTCTGCCTGAAGACGGCGGGGCCGGGTCTGTCCTGGCGGCTTTCGAATGGGAGGGGAAAGGAGGGGCCGGGGGTCAATCAACTTTCCACCAGATTTGTTTTTCATGAGGCAACAAAGAGAGAAGGAGGGAAAATCAAAGCGGGAGCGGGGTGGCTGCCAAAAAGCAGAAACTGAAGCAGAGGAGACTGCCCATCCTCCCAAGGATTGGGCCGATGCTCCTGCCCTGCACTCGGGATAAGGCGCGGCGCGGTGCAGCGGGAGCGCAGCGCTGTGGGGCTTGGCCGCTGCCTGCGGAGCGGGGACGGGGACGGGGACGGGGACGGGACAGCAGCGCCTGGCGGAGCCCCGGCCCGATGAGCGGGACAGCACCTTTCTGCCTCGGTAGGACCAGACCCTCGGAGCCTTCCCCAGGGCATGCACTTCGCGCTTGCTCCTGCACTGAGCCCATCCCGTTTTCCTGCCGCACAGCACCAGGGACATTTGCCTTCCCTTACCTCGGCCCAGCTCTGCAGATCTCCCYCCGCAGTAAAATTTTAAAACCCTCTTAGCTTTGTTATGTTTACCATTTTGTATTTATTTGTTGCACTTTTCTGTTCCGCTCTAAACYCTTCTTTTCCAGGCACTGCCTTCAATTTCGATTGTTTTGATTCTGTTTAGTGTTTCTGCCTCTTCAATTTTTTTTGTTGAAAATTTTGCTCTTTCGTTTAATTTACTTCTAAGCTTTTTTCCTGAAATTATTTTAGGTAGTATATTAACTCTTTCCACTCTTTTATTACATGATTTTAACATTAACCGCGTACATTTCCTAAGCTGTATTTTTACACTGTTCCAATCAATTCACTACATTATTTTTTTCCCCTAAGTGCAGTAAATGAAATTGTGATATAATGTTGAAAAAAAATCTTTCTTTTTCTGCAGCTTTCATAACTTCAGAAAGACAAGAGATTAGATTTGATCTATTTTAGAAGTTATACTATTTCTCTGATCAGACCATAATTAGTTTTTCAACTTGCCCTGTCAGTTTTCTCTCTCTAGCACCTCATAAAAACTAATCCTACACTACACACATCCCATTGTCCAGTCTTCCATTAGTGTTCTTAATATAATTTAATTTTGTGGAAGTTCAGCAAGCAATGGTTGCTTTACGTGGTTAACAAGATACAAAATGCAGATAGCTTTCCATTGCTGTTTGCAATGCCAGAATTTTTCTTACCAGATCAATTTCTACAGCAATTCTATCAATTTTATAGCCCCTGCAGTCACTGGGAAATGAATAATTTTATTGGTCATTTTACTACAGCTGTTATTTTCCAGAATGGATTCGTTTCTTTCTGTTGCCCAGATTTTTGTCTACTTCTCCCTGCTTTATTTCTCCATCTGTACAGCTCTGTCTCTCTGCTGCCTTTCAGCCACACCACRAAGGCAAATGACAGTTCAGTGCATTCTAAAGTGGTTTTGGTGCTGTCTCTGGAAATTTCGGGGGTTTTTTGCATCCTTGTAATGTGAGAAATGCTCTGACCAAGTCAGGGAAGGTCCAGCAGGGGCATCACTGGATGGTTGCCCTGCCTGTCCCTTCAGAATTCTGGGCATTTGTTTGGATAGTCTGCAAAATCTCATTTTAGACAGTTCAATCAATCTCTTTCCRAAAGACCATTTGATACCTATTAGGRCTCGAGGAGCAATTTTTGTCATTTGGTTTTGGTGGTGGGTTGAAGCTTTTTTGTTGTTGTTGGGTYGGGTTTGATTTTTCTCTTGTTATTTGTTCTGTTTTGGTTTTTTTTTTCCCCCAAGAACATCCTGTATTTGTTTTACAAATATCAGAGTTTAACTTCCYGATGCATCTCCTGCTTCACAGAATAATTATTTTTTCCCCACTGAAGCAGGCTCAGAGAGCATTCACAGCATTCTAGTCCAAATGCAAAAGTACATGAATGATAAAAATATTTTCCCTTATCTTCCCTTTTTCTTGTACATAAAAAAACTCAAATCACTGAAAACTGAAGAATTTTACTAGTTTAAATATGGATATTTTCTTTAACATACCCTTTAATCTGTTACACACAGACACAGAGGTAGAGATAYGTAAATTAACCCCCAGTATTTTGCAGACTAAACACCTGCAAAGACCCTTGACTAAATAATTAACACCTTGTTAATTAAGTGTGCAAGCTCATGGAGGATATTTGAATAGAAGAAATATTAACTTTCTTATTTTTCTAGTTTTACTTACATTCCTTTAGAAAATTAAATTTAATGGGAAAAAGCAACCTGGCTGGAATAGTCTCTTCTATTTTTTTTCTTCCAAATCACACAATTTCTTTTCAAATTTCCTTACTCTGCTGGTTAAACTTCCATTTAATTTGCAGGACATATATTGAATTTGAGTCATTAGGAAGCAGAAGGCAGCACCCTCTGMAGCAAACACTCATTTCAGCTTTTCCTTTTGTTCTCAGTGCATTTTGAAATGTTCCTGCCATTAAAAAAAAAGTAACCTGAAATAATGAGGAAGACATTACATTAAAAATAGTACTGAATTAAGCATTTCAAACTCATGCAACATAGCAATTTTAACTGTTTAGCAAAATATAAAATGTGGTTTTAGTCCTGCCAATAGAAGCAGAGTTAAAAATGTCTGGGGGTGCACATCAGCCTCTTCCTACTCTCCCTGTAGAGCACAATTTTAAATTAATTTTGACACAAACTTTTCAGAAGTGCCCATAACTGGGGCATTTCCTGTACCAGAGGAAAGCAACCTTGGGAAGGGGAGCTCAGCTCAGAGCAGCTGCAGGTCCCAGATCCAGCTGCTGATGGCAGCAGGGACATTCTTTTGGGGCAACACTTTTGGGAAGGCAGCAGCTGACACAGACATTCTTGTTTTCTGCGAGTGGAAATGTATTTGCTTAAAAGAAAAAGTAAGAAAGTGGCCAATTCCCAGTGGGGACCCATCCAGTGACCCACAGGGAATCATCAGATGTAACATACGTTACTACATATYTTTATATTTCTTTATTTATTCATTTATTCACTTATTTATAYATTTATTTTTATATAAATAGTATATCTTCATATATTTACATTTTTATATAGTATGCACTTATATATTATTTAATTTCTATGTATAAATATCTACCTATATATTAAGGATTCACTCTGAGCTTTTTATTATTTACATGTTGAATTTCAAAGTTTATTCTTTCATTACTAAGGTTTTGAAATGGGCTGCTTCAATAGGTTTGACTCCATACCTGATGCTGGAGATAACTTTTCTGTGACCTAAAGTGCTTTCAGAGCTATCAGAATTTAAAATTTTTAAAAAAAAAAATAATTAAAAAAAAATTCTTATAGATTAATAAGTGGAGAGGTAGGTCAAGTTGGTGGAAAATTGTAGTGCCATATCTGTAAAAGCAACACCTTTGTTTACATAATTTTATATGTTCCCAAAATTGCAGMGCTGAAGTGAACATCCACACCCCGGCACAGCTCCAGAGATTGTTAAAATCATAAATAAAACTGAAGTTCAAGTCATTAGTTAGCACATTACACAGATAGTGATGTTATTTCCAGCAATTTTGCTTAGAAGCTGTATTTCCTAGACAAAATAAAATGTAAATCACATTTCTGTAGAAGAAAAGGCAAAGACAGAAGTCCTAAGGTGTCGTTGKTACTGAATCAGAACAGTCTAAACCCAGGAAACGTTTCAGACTTGGCTTCTATTTCTGGTGACTTCATCTCATTAAAGCTTTGTCATCTTCCTTGAAAACCCATTTTTCACCCCATCCTCGTTCCAACCCTGCCAAGCACACTCAGGAACTGCAACAYTCTCCATTTTCCCTTTGGAATCCCAAGAACTGAACTTTGAGGGCTCTTTTCGCACATACTTTCCCATTCCTTTGATCTTTCGTTCATCCAAACACTTTCCAACAAATTCATGGTGTTCTTGGAGTGCCTTCCAGACACAACTACACCAATCCCAAACAAATATTCGCCCTCCTATTGAAGCTGCTCCAGTTTTCCCATTTCAGAGCTCCATTAGCACGTTTGACAGCAGTGTTGCGCTGCGAGCTCATTTCCTCCACAATCCCATATCCTTTAGCATTCCTGCTTCCCAGGACAGCATTCCTCATCCCAAATGCACAACTTTTTTTTCCTTAAATATTTTTTTCCATTGTTAGTTCATTCCCAGAATGGTTGTTGTTTTCCTACGGGTAGTCAATCCATTAAGGTGTCACTCCCAGACATTTGTCTTCATCCTCATTTCCCACTTATGGGCTACACATGGATTTCCCTGCTTCCCTGCCAAAGCTGTGCCTCACAGCGCTTTGTGGAGACAGTCCAGATCTTGCACTGATCTTGCACAGATACCCAAGACTGCTCCAAAATCTTCCTTCCATRTGGTACAGGACATCTGAGTCCCTGATCCCAGGATTTTCCATACGTAGACAAGAGCAATGCAAATGATATTRTTGATATTATTATTATTATTATTTTCTCATTTCTAGGAGGGCACAGATAAAAGCYACTCCACACAAATCTGATGGCTCCAACTGCTCTGACTTGTCCATGCCACAGTCAGGAAAACAGCTCCTTGCCAGGATTTGCAAGGAATGTCCAGAAACATCCTTCTCTCCCCAGCAGCAGCCAGAAAGGTTTCCCCTCCCTGCCACTCAGCACTCCCAGCTGGGGCAGGCACACATGTGCCCCCAAAGTGCCAATGGTCCCTTGGAGCAGAAACTGTGCTCACAAACCAAGATTAACACGAGTCAGAGCATCTGAGGACATTGAGGACACAGACAGCAGGAGAGCGGGATATTTAGAAATGCCATTACACATGGAACACAAAACAATTACTTTTACCTTCTTCTTCAATTATATCTTAATTTTATCTTCTTCTTCAAAATTCTCTTTCAAATTTAACCCCTTATTCACAGCCCCTCTGAGTTTCCCTGCAGTGGGTCTGTCTGCCATAAACTGAGCAGGAATTCCTGCCTCCTCCACCGCATCCAAGGGATGCAGGGAGCCCTGGGGCAGCTCCCCACTCTCCCCCGCAGTCTGATCCCAGGGGCAGCTGTGCTCTGTCACAACCAGCCCCATCACCTGCAGCAGAGCAGAGCACTCAGGGCCCCAGCAAGTCCAGGATGGCCCATGGTGGATTGATCACAGGGAGCAGCACTGCTGCACCCATGTCCCRGGCATGTCCTGTACAGCACCACAGCTCCTGTTCCCTGCTCTGCTTCCCATCCTCTGCAAATCCCTATCACACGGGCCTCGGCACCTCTCCTGGCTCCCTCCTCTTCACTGGAGAAAGGCTCTGTCCTCTGACTGTCAAGCAAGTTATTTAGAATTTATMAGCAGGAAAAGCCAGACGGCAAATTTATTTGGGTTTTTTTTCCCATCAGCTGTAAACTGACCGTTGCTCTTTGTTATGATGTTACCACCCCGGCCAGAAGGATTATTGATGTCTAAAGGATTTCAGAGGCCAATCCACCATCAGCCTCCACTAATCACTGATCAAATACCCTATTTAAAAAAAATYGACTTCACCTTTTAGATGTCTGGATTGTAACATAAAAGCCAATTTACTTCTGAATTTACAAACAGAACAAACCCAAAGACAATAGAGGTTTTGTAGCGAATACCAGTAGGAAATCTCACATCTCCATATGTGGAAAGCCTGTGTCTAGTTATGCCGTGGAAGAGAGAACAAAAACATGTCAAAAAAAGCAATGTCCCTTAGTCAAAGCAATGTGCAAGCTCTCACAAGGTAGCAAAGGGATGAGTGTTTAAAATAGGGCTTCTCTAGAAAGTGAAAATAGAGCAGCAAAAGCTTGACAGCTTCCTCTTTSACACAGCCTTTAAAGGCACTTGCTTCCCTTCTTCACATACTCACCCTTCCAGAAACACTTCCACAGAGCTGGAAATCATTATAACTTAGATTTCCTCCCAAAGGAGCTAGAAAGATTTAAACATGCAGAAAATGAGGAACAGGACAGAACACTTGAAGAATGCTTTCTAAAGTACCCTAAATCTTGGTATGAAGGCAGGAGTACATTTTCAAATAATCCAAAAGTCTTGCCCCTTAGCTCCAAACAACCCTAGGAGCAGGAAAACACACCATTTAAAATAGATAAAATATCGTAAGAGGTCACTGGTATTAAAAATTAAATAGAATGTTGGAATGATTTAAAAACAGAAAACAAAATTACTCTCTTTAGAGGCAGATTTAATTCCAAGCTGCACCTTGCAGGAAGGCTAAACAGCCACCTAAAATTGGGTGCTAATTGTTAAACTGGTGAAGCTGGGTGGGAAACTCCTTTTCAGTAAAATGGARAACAGACAGGTAATTGCCACTAACTTAATGACCCTGTGGATAGTAAAGCCGTTGTGTGGGCATTGGCTTGACTTAGACCCTAGCAAAATTTTGGAGTAAAAAGCAGAACTGGATTAAAGATTACTAGAATGGAGTAAGGAGATTATTTGACACAGTCAAGGYCACTAAAGGAGCACTACCTCTGCTTCTAATGAAAAATCAGGAAACTGAGCAGGAGAGCTGTGTGGATAATCAAAGAACTGAAGATAATCAGTGAAGCCCCATGTCATAGAATCATGGACTAGATTGGGTTGGAAGTCACCTTTAAAGATAATTTAATCCAACTCCCCTGCCATGAGCAGGGACATTTTCATCTAAGCCAGGTTCATCAAAGACTCTCCAACCTGACCTTAAATGTTTCCTAGGATGGGGCATCATCACTTTCCTGGACAACCTGTGCCAGTGTTTTACCACCTTCTGTAAAAAATTTCTTCCATCCCTGTATGCTTAGATCTCAAAAAGCAGCAAAATTGAATGTTAAGCAGGCTAAGATTCTTAGRCATTATATTATATTTGACCCATTGCGTATTTGGAAAACACAGACAAGCTGGGCACAAAAGTCATTATTTAGCTCTTATATAGATTTAAAGAATATGAACATCACCAGGGATACTCAGGTTGGTAAAATCAGTTACACAAAAAGAAGTTCTAATTGTGACCTGAATGGTTGTRCCCTGAATGGTTGTGACCTAAAAGGTTCTTTACACACATAGGTATTTATTAGAACAGGCTTTAGGAACCACCAAAAAATCTCAGTGAGGTTTAGACACCTTTTGTGAAAGGGGATGGGGAAAAGCCAATGAATGGGGAGCTCTTCTGAAGATAAGAAAAAGATCAGGGTAGGATCCTGACCTGGCAAATATTTTCACATATTTCCATTATAAATGGGAAAATACCACAGGTAAAGGCTGAGCTTCTGTACAAGAGTTTGCAAGATCAGGGTACGTAAAGAATTGACACAGAAATGTCACCTTCATACCTTGCTATACAGCAATAACTGAAAATTCAAGCCCATAATTCTACCATCACAACAAATTCTCATGGCAGGACTTGTTCCTTTTGGTTATCATAATTTTTAGAGTCTTCTAAACAAGATGCACTTTCTCCTCGAGTAGGTGATTTGGGATCAAATCAGACACTTCACATCTCATATCACAAAATGTGATTCAACTCATTCAAAGGAGACTCCTACCCACAGCCATGACTCTGCCCCAGCTGGGGTCTGAACTTTCACACCTTTGAATGACTCCAGTGTGCAGCATTTCAAACACAGACACAGCAGCACTGCCTCCCCAGAGCTTAATCCCCCCTGTAAAACTCCAGGGTCAGATCCATCTCTTTCAGCTGCAGCTCATGCCGACGTATGAACCCCAAAGGATCCAGCATTGTGACCCTGCAAATCCCAATGGAGCCGAGCAGATCCTGGAGTGAATCATGGACTCTCAGAATGGTTTGTGTTGGACACCTTAAAGATCATTCAGTTCCAGCATGAGCAGGGACACCTCCCATGTCCCARGTTGCTCCCAGCCCCGTCCAGCCTGGCCTTGGGCACTGCCAGGGATCCAGGGGCAGCCACAGCTTCTCTGGGCACCCTGTGCCAGGGCCTCATCATCCTCTGAGTTAAGAACTTCTAATCTCCTCTAAACTCTCTCTTTCAGTTTAAAACGATTCTGCCTTGTCCTATCACTCTCTGCCAGGGTAAAAATTTGCTCTCCCTCTTTTTCATAAGGGCTGAAGGGGGTCTYAGGTCTCCCTGGAGCCTTCTCTTCTCCAGGCTGAGCCCCTCCCAGTATAGCCACTGTGCAAGCAGTGCAAGCAGCCTCCATGCCCCCAGCACTGATGTGTTACATGAGCATGGCCAGCAGGACAATTCCAGAACTGATCCCAAGCACTTGGAATTAGAAGCATCATACTGAGCATCTCCCAGGGAAGAGAGGGTCAGTGGGGCCACAAAATCCAATGTAGAACAGCCTCGGTGTAGCAGCAGTGACCAGAGCAAAGCCCTCCCAAAGGCAGAAACTCTTCACCTTTTAACTCCCCAGTAATGAAATCMTTACAAGCAGATGAACAGCCCTAAACATTTG
The DNA here is from genome assembly GCF_030028575.1 of Malurus melanocephalus. NCBI lineage: Eukaryota > Metazoa > Chordata > Aves > Passeriformes > Maluridae > Malurus > Malurus melanocephalus. The sequence goes on from NW_026624439.1 coordinate 25,447, forward strand.
GTTTCACTCCCTCTTTTTACAGCTACCAGTAGGTTTTCACCGACACAAAGCCATCCATAAATCTGGAGGCTGGGAGCGCCTTTGGGGGAAGGAGGCTCCCATGACTCCAACACGGCAGAAATCTGATGCACATGGAGATAAAAATCAGCTTTGAAATGCAACAAAGTACAAGAAAAGGAGTCCAGGCGGGTGATACACACCCTGCAGGGACTGWCATCTCAGGGAGGGCCATGCTCCACAGCTCAGGTGCCTCCACAAATCCTCAAATCCCAGACATGGCCACATCTCRCAAGTTATTCAGTGCAGAACCCCAAGGCACATAAACACTTTATAGCACTGGGCCTTTCATAAGTCACATGAGTTACAGCTGTGATGTATATGGGATCAGAGAAGCCACTTGGAGATGCAACAAAACAAGATGTCACTTTGTGATTCATTTTTAAGAAAAGAAAATAAATGGGAAACACAATTGGGGGGCAGTGTTAAATCGTCCTTATTTTTCTATGTTTTCAGCACAAATTTGTAGACAAGTTTTTCTGGGAAGGAATTGATGATGTGATTTTGCTCAGCCACATTATAAAGCTCAGCTGGGAGGACCCCCACATCTTATGGGGAAATAAACCTTTTGAGAAAAGAATCAGGAATAAAGAGCATCTCGGGAAGTTCTATTTGGGATAGCAYTTTTCCACTCTTACAGCTACAATCTTAGGTATTCCAGTACCAGAGGCAAGGTTCTGGGGAAAAAAAAAGAGCTGTCAGAGATTTGTTGCTTAAGCTGCACGACATGACAGAAATCCATTGCTGAGATTCATATCCCTGCACTTCCTCTCCGTGCAGGTTTTGACGGATTTCGGTTTTCATGACAATGGAATTTTTCCTCCCCACGATGGAAAGAAAGAACCTCTTCCTCAGCCTCCTGCTGTGCTACAGCCTGTTCAGAGCAGCTAATTCCATCCTGGTCATTGAGGAGAAGAAAGAATGCAATCTGTCCAGGAGCAGCAGAATGGACCTCTCAGATCTCCCACCCATCTCCATAGTAGGTGAGTAAAATCTGCTGTTTGGTGCCAAATCAACACGATCTGCAGGAAACGCTGCTGTTGATTATTATGGATTTTTTGGATACCTTTGCAATGTTGTACAATTCCCTTAATAGGGTGCAGAACTGTTGTGGCTGCAGCGTCCAAGAATGACCATGTGCAAACGTCAGTTTAGAGGAAACAAATAATAATAATGATCGGACAACTTATTTTTATTTTACAGGTTTCATTTCAGTTTCTGATACACTGTAAGGCTTTTTATATGGAAGAGAAGTATTTTTCTGCTAAAAAAGGCAGTAATCTTCCTTTGAAAATCTCATGCATTTAGAAAAAAATGAACATCATGTGGGATTTTTTAAGGATTTGTTCTTGTGGTAGAGAAATCAACAATATTAACAGATATTAATATAACCTCAGATTGCCTGATCTTTAAACAGGGGAAGAAAGCAGCACTGCAAGGGAGAGCCAGGGGTTGTTTATCTCTCCAAGACAGGACCAGCTCTGTCCCTACTGTTACTGGCAGATGAGCACCCATCCTGTTAGGGTAAAACCTATTTAGGGCCATATTTAACGCTTCACAAAATTCTTTCCTTCTGTCTGCCTTAACGCTTTCAATGTAATTTACACAACCTCTTCTTTCAAGAAACTCACACGTATTTGGAGATAATCAGCTACAAAACATTCATAACTGTCATAATGCTAATAATTTAAAAAATAAAGCTGCTTTTGTTCAGYTTCTTTCTTCAGGCTTTTAGGGCTTTTGTTTGAAGCACTCTGGTTCCTACCTTGTTTCCTGTGTTTTTTATCATGCTCTTGCTCAGGATGACATTTCTTTAAGGAGAAACAGTTGCCCCAGAGATGCTTTTCCAAAGAAATCTGAACCTCTGAATCATGAGTTAACTCAGTGTTGTTTAACTGAAAGTTTAGCAAAACTTGTGCTTCTCTGCAGCTGCCCAAGCTGCACCATTCTGCGGTCCTCGTGATCCTTGATGTATTCCTTCTCAGAATCCAATGATTTTTTTACTCTACTTAAAAAGAGAATTATAAAATACAATCCCTTCAGCTGATTTCTTTATCTTTCACAGAAGGGAACCTATGTTTTAGACATGGCAGATGTGCTGAGCTGGGACACGTTTCCCCCAMTGCCTCTTAGAGATGCATAAACCAAATTTACAAAGATGCAAGATTAATAAATTAAACCCCCCAAACCAGGTCAAAGTACTTATTCTTCATTCTGCAACTCTGCAAATCCTAGCAGTTAGTAAATATTAAAAAATAAATTGATAGAGTATCCTGGAATAGATGAAGAGCCACCATTCTTCAGGGGGATATGGGTGGGTTTTATCCCAATCATCCATTGCATTCAGTTAGTGCTTATTACAAAAYTCACACACAGAGAATAAAGGCATCAAAAACATCACAACAGGTTGGTGAATTTACGAAATGTCTCACACTTAAACAGTTCTGCTATTTTAGAGGCCAAGATAAGCCCTAGGCATGGAATTCACACATAATTATCARTGTCTAAAAACAGAGTGATAAATATACATAGAAAGCAAAGTTACAAGCACGTGAATGAAACACCTTTCATTCAAGGTAAAGTTATGTAAAACGAAGTGGTAGGTGGAGGAGGAACAAAGAACTGCAGAGTRAAAGGTGGCATCACACAGATGCAGAGTTTATGTCAAAGCAGCAGAGATTTGCTTGTGGAAAGAAGCGTACATTTGTTAATTCCTTCCAAAATTACACATGTAGTACCGCCTTTTAACAAAAAGAATTATGGAATTATAAAGATTTTTCCTATTGATGTTSATGTGGCTAATGTGCATGAGCACCCCCATCTTTTTCACAGACCTTTAATTTCATTTCTCTGAAATAATTCCTTGCTTGCACCTAACAAGTAATGTGTAAAAAAAACCCTTCTAAAATACAAATATCAGTTGCTCTCCTGCTTCACACAAGCAGCAGTGACAGAGTTCAGACACTCTGAATTGAGATGAGCATCACTGCCAAACATGCAGCAGTGAGGTGGCAATGCAGGTTATCTGCCTCCTCTCACACACAAATAGGATTATCTCAATGAAATAACATTCTGTAAAATTGATTTCATATTATGCTCACTATTCTCGTTCAAGATTTAACTAGAAGATCCCAGAAAGTCAGCAGGAAAGAGGCAGAGAACAAGAAGTCTTCCAAGGTAGGTGGTTGTTCAGAAACCTTTGYTGGGTTATAATTGTTTGTTATTTCTAGAGTTTGCCTCAATGCATTCATTTGTGAAGTTTTTACTGCCAGTCCCTGATTTAAATAATTTACATACACTTTAAATCTCTAAATATTGTGAAAATACATGTGAAACAATAATGATGGAAAGAAAATTAGAAGCTGTGTCTGCTCCATCCCTGGAAGTTTCCAAGGCCAAGTTGGATGGGGCTTGGAGCAACCTGGGATAATGGAAGATGTCTCTGCCAAGTCATCTCTCACCCTCTCAGTGTCACAGCTCAGCAAACAAGAGCCTGACAGGGAGCTTTCACTCATCTGAAAAGTTTGGGGATGCAAACATAACACCTTCATTGGTTTTACTGGTAACTTCACCACCTCTGTACTTTTGTACATCCCTTTCTTCACTGCTGCCACACTCTTCCTCTACAGACCCTTTTCCAACACTCCATCCAGTCATGGTCAATGTGAAGTTTGTCATTTTGCTCAGAAATGCAATTGCTCAGAAAGCCACGTTTTCCCATTTCCCATCCCCACCACATCCCTGCATCACTAACACAGGTCCCACTGCCAGCAACCACCAGCCCATTCCCCCAGAACCTCCCTCTGTTCACTCCCCAAGCCACCATCACTTGGTGMGGGTGAATTCTCAATGAATTCTCATTGTTTTCTCTTCCAGAAAAATGCTGAACACAAGGTATCCCCGAAGCCAAGGCCCCCACCTGCTGCTAACTGTGTGCCAACCTACAAAGCCTGCAAGCCCCATTTGAACTCGTGCTGTAACTACTGCGCTCTGTGCAAGTGCCGGATCTTCCAGACGATCTGCCAGTGCCTGATATTAAACCCCAAGTGCTAARCCAAGTCAGAAATACAGCAGGGCTTCTGTCTTTCATTAGCTTCTCAAGTGGATATTTTAAATCGCCCTATGTGTATAGCAATCCAAACAGAGAGCTCTCAAGCTTGGATTTGCCCCTCTTAAAATTTAATGGACAGTCTTTATTGTGGGGTTATCACAAGCTGGATGTTATTTCAGGGAGCAGACACTGTTTCAGGGAGATTGGCACTGAATTAGCAAAAGAGATGTGTTTTATGATTAATTCTGGATTCCTGTGGGTTTGGGGGTTTATTTTGAAGGATCCTATAATTGACAGCCTGCAGAACTGTCTAACCAACACCATAAAACCTGCMCCAGTGGCACCCAAATGGCCACTAAAATAGGACTGGTTAGGCCAGTGWGGGACTAGGGCTTGGCTTTGTCCCCAAGGACATCACCAGCCTGCAGCACAGCCAAAGTATGAGGCTGAAAATGCAGGGTTTGGGGTTTACTTCATTTTCACATATTCAACAAAAATCAGGACAAGTATTTATGTAGGTTATTTTACCTGAAAAGATGGACCCAAGACAATAATGCCATTTTTTTAGTCATTCTCAACTGAGCATCAGTCCTTCCACCTTCAGAGGTTTCAGTCATTCTACTRCCAGGGGTACAATATACACATAGACTTGAACCCTAAATGTATCTGTGCCTTGGAATATAAAAATCAGATTTTTTTTCCCCAGCCATATCCATAGGAATTGACTCCTCAGACCTTCTTCTCCTGCTTCCAAGGATCCTGCATATTCAGGGACCAAAGGAAGGAAGATATTTCTGGGACTTTGAGGAAGAAAGGAAAGATGAGCAAAAAATGAATGTATACCCTCATGTATACCTCAAAGCAAACCACTCTGAGCAATCAATCCCTTCCTTTGCCCTTTCTTGTTTCAGGAGCTTCCAGCACCAACCCCAAGGGTGAATTGAGGCAGGAATCTCCACGTGCTTCAGCAACCGGGGGGAAAAAAATACATCAAATGCTGTATCAACCCTTAAAGGCTCAGAAATATATGGGTGAAACTCAAGGCAAYAGAAGATTTCTTTCCCTTGTTCTTGAAGTTCTTTGCCTTAAATTTGAGGTATCCAAGATGGCACAGGAGGAAAATCTTTCCTGGTTAAACTCCCAGGAGAGCAAGGAGGGACCAGACCCAGAAAATGTCCCTGACATTGAAGACTTTTTATMTGCCAGACTCCAGCTGTTGCTTTTTACCTCCTCTGTTCTGGATCTACAGTGTCTCTCCCCTGCTTCGATACACTTTTTTCTTCTGTGGTATTTCTTTGTTTTTAGCATTTTTCCTTCATCCATCTGCTATTCCCAGGTACTGCAGGAGCRCTCCAGGGCTAACTCACATCTCCCRTGTTCTCTCCACCTGCCTGCACCTTCCAGTGCTCTTTAGCTTTCACTATCAGATTTTTTCTAACCACAAATTTCTAACCCCAATCAGGAATTTTCTAATCCCCTGTGCAGGTCTAATTGAGAGGACAGTTGTTTACTGATTCATTTCTAGACACAGCTGAGGGCTACAAAAWATCTTCCAGCCAAACAAAGATGACATGGATGACACTCCAAAGGGGCTCGAGCCATATGAATTTTTTTTTGCTTCTAATAATCAGCCTAAAACCCAGAACTCAAAACTTAGGTTGAATATGGACAAAAATTTTTGTGCATACTAGATATATATATAGATGTCAGATTAATCCAAGAAACAGCCCTAATGATGACAGAATGTCATTTTGCTCCTTATCCTTTATAAAGGACATCAATTGACATGTCTAATATAAGCTTGAATTCTTGTAAATGTATGTAAGTGTATCTTTTAACAGATACCTTGGTTTGGGAATCTGTAAGCCACTCAGTTATTGTGGAAAAAGGAGATGGGAAGGAAGAAMAATACATTACAATGGATTTCAGAATGTGGTCCCTTCTTTTACTCAGTAAAGATTTACATTCCATCAAGTTGTTTCAAAATGCTTATAATTATAAGAAACTGTTCTTGATTAACACTAAAAACATACCAACAATCACATAACTTCTTCTATGGAAACAAGACCATTTTCATACCAAGAAGTCCAACTGGTCAGAAAAATTATATTTTACCATAGTAGAGGGGAATGGAAGAAGAGGGAAGGGAAGGAAGGAGAGGAAGAAATCCAGCAAAGAGCTGCTCTTGACAGCAGCTCCCACTCCAGCTTTGCAGAGCCTCAGAATGGTTGAGATCAACAGGGACCTCTGGAAGTCATCTGGTCCAACTCCCTACCCAAGCARAACCATCTGGACCTGTTTGCCCAGGACCAYGTCCAGGCAGCTTTTGAACATCTACAAGGAGGGAAACTCTACCACCTCCCTGGGCAGCCTGTCCTGGTGCTTGGCCACCCTMACCATTAAAAAATGAAAGGAAATGTTTCCTGATGTTTGACTCCCTCCAGTAYATCCCTGTCTCTCACACTGGGGACCCCAAGCTGGACACAGTGGACCAGGGATGAACTCCTCAGTGCTCAACAAGGAGGGCTCCCTTACCTGCCCTGTGGTGACAGCGCTCCTGACATGGCCCAGGGCACAGTTCCCTGTCCCTGACCCATGGTCAGCTTGGTGCTCACCAGGTCCTGCCAGGGCCTTTCTTGTCTCCCAGCTGGGTGTCCATCAGAGTATTCTCGGGTTGTTCCTCCYCGAGGACAGGACTTTGTGCTCCTCCTTGCTGAACTGTCCAGCCTGGCTTGATCCCTCTGGACAGCAACACATCCCTCTGGCACATCAGCCACTCCTCCCAGGCCTGTGTGTCCAGATACCTCTGAGGGCTCACTCTGCCCCATCATCCACGTCATTAATGGACATGTAGCACAGCTTGGGCTTCTCAGACAAGGACTGAGTGCCAAGACCCACCCAAGGACTAAAGATATAGCAGCTGGTCCAGCCAAGGACAGGACAACAAGAAGAAAAAGGAAAAAAGCTGTCAATGACAGTAAGGAGATTTGGTTTTCAACATATATGCACATACTTTTAAATATAGCATCTATCTGTTGTGTATTTTCAAATTTGATTTATTAATAAGCCTTCTTTGTAACTGGAATTGATTAGAAAGAGGCTTTGCTTCCTTTGCTGTTCATCTATCACTCCAAAGAATGTAAATATAATCAAGTACTCTGAAATCATTGTTAGCCTTAGCGACTTGACTTTTCTGGGTAAAGATCACATTGCATGAGGTATTGACAGAGGATACAGAAATCAGTAAAATGTGTACACCAAACATTTGCTTCAATGTGTTTAATTTGAGCAGTTATTTATGCTGAGGGGATGTTTGTCAGTGTAGGAGCTCCCCCGGGGTCCCATCTGAAATGCCATCAGCACACAGATGATTGAACACGCACGTGACAAAGATGGAGCACCTCATTTCTATCTGTGACATACCAAAATGTGTGCACTGAAAACTTATCAGAATTCAGCTGTAGAGGCAGCCCCARGAGCGCTCCATGAAAAAGTCACTGTGCTCCTAGAGACTATTTGAAATATTACCCTACTTACAGGTTAGTAGGATTAAATACAAATAAATCACTGTTAGCTTTTTCAAACATCTCATGTCTCATGTGAATTTAAAACAGATWCTGTGTTTTCCTGACTTGATTGCTTACTGTCATACCCAAAGCCTCTAAAATTCAAGTTTATCCTGATGGATAAAACAAGTAGTAGAATTAACCCCTTAATGATTGTACCAAACTAGCTCTAAATATGTCACAGTTTTCCAAGCTAATCACTCATACTGTCTGGGAGACCCCAAAAGGAAACCAACCAACTCCCCATGTCAGCCTTTAGGAATTTCTCACAGAAGTAAAGATCTGATGGAAGGTAAAACTACCTTTTCCAAGTTCTTTTAGAAGAGTCAGCAGTATCTGTGAGGCTGCTTTGGCTGGGGCTGGTGAAAGGCTGAACGAGGTCCCTTTGAGAGGAGGACAGTGTTAAAGCCATGATGAAATGAATTCTTGGAGAAGCAGATTTGTACAACCAAAGCTAGGGGCTGAGGAAGAACTCAACCRTGCCCAGCTGTGACTCTGTGGGGGCTTTGTTTCACAGGGCACAAATGACATCCATCCCAGGGTACAGCATCTCAGAGCTTCATGGGGCACTCAAGARGCACTGCAGCAGCCAGTTCACTGCCTGGGTGGGTGCAGACACTGAATGGCCCTCAAGCCAATGCAGAAAAACCCATTAATCATAAATTTATAATCAAATCTATTATTCTAATATAATTAAATCATGTTCTATTTCAACAGAACATTTCAAGAAGAATTAGATTCTAGGGCCTGAAGTGACTATAAACACTCTAAACAGACCAATTCACACTCGTCCACATCCAGTGACCTTTAAACTCCAAGACATGGCTCTGAGTTGCATACTCAGGCCTGGAAAAGAAAATAATTAACAATGGACTCCCCTAACAAAGCCAGGAACAATTTTTTTGTTGTGTTCCCGAGCTCTGACCAGCTGCCCTCCTGGACAATGCTCTCCACACAGTGCTCTCCAAATCCAGCAGGAAACATGTGGAAGAGCCTGCTGTGGTTACTGCACTCCAAAATCCCATTACCCCTGTAAAGCCTGGAACAGATTTGCCTCAGACACCTCATTTCCAAAACAAAAAGCACACAGCAAGCTGCTGCTCATTGGCAAACAGAAACATAATATCACATTTCTGTAGTCCATTTAATAGCTGAAAAGAACCTTGGCACTTCATGAGCAATTCTCTCCTCTCTTTGAACACCGTCCGCTGTTCCATCTTTCATTTTGCTGGTGTCCAGACTCCAGCAGGCATTTTTCAAAGGCATCAGTAGCTCCTGGGATGGAGCAACAATTTCACAGTGCATTTGCTAACTCTTAGAATCTTAGGATGGTTTGGGTTGGAAAGGATTTTAAAGCCCACCCAGTGCCACCCCCTGCCATGGCAGGAACACCTTCCACTGTCCCAGGCTGCTCCCAGCCCTGTACAGCCTGGCCTTGGGCACTGCCAGGGATCCAGGGGCAGCCACAGCTTCTCTGGGCACCCTGTGCCAGGGCCTCCCCACCCTCAGCATWAAAAGCAAAAATCTTCTTTATACCTAGTTTAAATCTACCTCCTTTCAGTTTACAKCCACCAGTCCTTCTCCTGCCCCAACAGGCCCTGCTAAAAAGCCTGACCCCATCATTCCTACAGGCCCCCTTCACAGGCTGAAGGCCCCAATGGAGGAGTCTCTCCAGAGCCATCTCTTCCCCAGGCCCAGCATCCCCCGCTCTCCCAGCTCACCTTCATGGCCTCTCTGGCCTCGCTCCAACAGCTCCATGTGCTGCTCTGCTGGGCCCAGCCATGCAGGGGGGGTGTCCTGAGGGAGGGAGAGGTGGGATCCCCT
>NW_026624439.1:37281-57012 GCF_030028575.1 Malurus melanocephalus
CTTCTTATCTTTAAGGACCACTGCTGCCAGGGCCTCATTCAGGGTTTTTTTGTGACTTTCCTTGCAGCTTTTGTATAGTCTTGCTATAATATGAAAAAAATCCTCTATGGAAATGTTTAAGTCACAAGCCATAACACTTCAGTTATTGCAAGTTAACCACAAGTACTCTAAAACAACATCAGCTATATTACAACTATATCTGAGTTATAAAAGAAAAACAAAACCACCAGTGATTATTTCACCACTGCGTCTGTATAACTAAGCTACTTATGCAAAAAAGGCAACATTGCACACATCGCACCCATCTCAATATCTGTGAAAGCCAACACTATCACATGTGTTTATAACACTGCCCTGGCCTGACTTGCTCAGGAGGCTGAGGGATGTCTCAGCACAGCAGGAGCACCCATGCCAGGCTGGCAGGTGTGACATGGGACCTGTGGGACACCACTCCCACCTGGAAGAGCAGCGCCAGGCCAGGAACAACCAAAAACCTCATCAGCCACTCCCAAAGCGTCCCTGTGAGACCTGCAGGTCACTGTCCGATGTAACACACTGATTTCATGGGCARACCTCTCTGATGATATGCAGATGGCCAACACATGGGCAAACCCCTCTCCCAGAAGAAAATGGAAGCTTTGGTTATTTCTGCAAGGGTTTTTTTTTTTGTTTGTTTTGTTTTTTGTTTGTTTGTTTTCCAGGGAAATGAGAAACTATTTCAATTGCTGCGTGGCATATGCACACATCTTTCAATCCAGGAAATCCTTTGAGATTAAACCCTGCCTGAAATATGGGAGCCCTAAAATGGTTATATTAGTGTCATAGCACAATTCACATGTGGCTTTCATTTAATATGGATAAAGGCAGGAAAAGTCTAAAATGCACCATTCCCTAGTGATCCACTGCTGACCCCTTTTAATCAATGGAAATAATATACTGACTTTAATAAACTTTAAAATACTTAAAGAACACCATCATCACTCACCCTCTACATTTTAGATAATACATTAGATTTAACTAACAGTTAAATAGATTTAACTAACAGTTCTTGAGGTACTCTGGCTATTTTTGGCCATTTCCTCAGCTAAAATGCCATTTGGGGTTTTATATTGGGCTTKCCTTCACTCTGCACAGCTGTCCCAAATAGAAGAACAACAGTATTATGTGACTGACAATACTAATAGCCAGAAATCAACCATGAGAATACACAGCTTCACTCTTCCTTGTGCTCCATAACAAATACAACAAAAAAAATTATACACATACATATATATAYACACAAGTTCATTTCAAGAATGGTGCTTCACTTGTTGGTGAAAGACATCAATCCTTAGAGTCTTCTAAAATGGAAATAGGAGCATTCAAAATAATTCTATAGCCAGGGATCCCTCCCCATCTGAAAAGGCCTCAGAAATCTCTGACAGAGCCAGACCACTTTAACCATGAAGATTTTAGTATTTCAATGAATTTCTTGCTACAAAGCTGCAATTCAGTTCATATTTTCTCAATTTGGGAAGAAAATATTTGGAGCACTAAATGAACAGTGCACATGGTTTGCTCCCCTGTGTTCCCTTCAACATCTTCCATCATTATTCCTTTCTTCTAAGTCTGGAGCTTGGTCAGAGATGCTGATATTTATCTCCAAAATGACATCTGAGTGGCAGATCAGACCCTCAAACACGATCAGAAGTAGTCTGSAGCCAGCTGTTAATAAAATAGGAAATAAGTTTTGGATAGGAGGAAGAACAGGACCAGCAAATGTTGGTTCTGAGTGGAAACAAGTTAATAAAAAAGCAGATACCAATAATAAGCCTTGGCTCAACCCAAAATCTTGTGTCCCGTTTGTGAGCATTTAAAGTGCTTGAACCCCTGCAATCTGTTCAGTTTATTTGCAGAATGCTGCTGCCCCCCCAGGGAGAAGGGGCACACACCTAGGACTGTGGCCCATTAAATATTCCCCTTTCCAATTAATGAAACCAAAACCTGAGTGCTACAGAAAAGCACCAGGTTTGCTAAAAAGTGTCTCTGGACTCTACAGATAGAACAAGTAAAAACTTTACTGGAAACTTTCTAAATATCCTAAAGAATTTAATCTCTGTGCTGTGCAATTTCAGGGGATTAGACAAGCAGYTGGGGTGCTCCTATGCTATAAAAAGGATGCTGCAGAACCTTAAACCCATTTTTTTTTATCCCACTTACTTCTGTAAGTATTTTTTCACAGAATTGGKGTTTTTTTCTTATTATTCTGTAAGTCTTTTGTTTGTTTTTGCTTTCCCTAAGCTAGCGTGCAAACCACAAGCATGAAGGGTTAGTGATTTTAAAAGAAAAATAATTGTAATGGATGCTTGTTACAGCAGTGCAAAGCTGTCTGGTGGCAAACAACACTGCTGCAAATCCTGCTGAGGTTTCACAGGCTTSGTTTACTACATTTGATTTGTCTCAGCAAAAATCCCCACAGGCTAAAAAAACCACAATTAACTTCTGAGGAGCATCGTATCATCTGCAAGAACCACTGCTATGAAAACAAAGCTCAGCCATGAATCCCAGAGTCACCAGAGCAGCAGCCATTCAGTCATCCCTTGTTCTCCTCTGAGCTGATCCATAACTCCCAGGGCAACCTGAGCACCTCCATCATCTCCATTTCACAAAACCTCAGCCTTGCAAGGAAAAAAAAAGAGCAGGGCCTAGGAAGACTGTATTGCAAATTTAAATTTATTAAAACCTTTAAATATTTAATTAATAATATATTGAACTTATAATTATACTAATTATATAAATATATTTAATATAAGTTAAATTTATAATATCTTATAATTTAAAATATTTAACTATTTAATATTTTATTAAGGGATTAAGGAAATACTGATTACTTCTGGCCAAATCAGAGCTGTGTGAAAAGCAGGAGTACAATCCTTCACCATTAATTTCATTTGATCACCAGGTGACATCAATTTGCAGGGACAGACTTCCCAGGATGACAGTGCTTGTTACCACCTCACTGAAGGCAATGGGAGTGCCCTGGCCCAGGGCCTTACAAAGCAGATGAGATATTTCAGACCTGGTCTGGAAAATTCTCTGATTTATCTATGGAATCACAAATCCAGTGAGCATGGAACTAGCTCCATCCCAGAGGTGCAGAGGGATAAAATGAAGCAGCCAGSACAGGCTTTAACACAGGAAATTCCAGTAAAATGTGCAGAAAAATACTCTCAGTAAAGAGGGTGACCACATACTGGGTCAGAAGCYTAAGGAGGTGATGTGATCTGTCCCAGACAAGTGAAATTCTCAAGTTCATCTTGGCGTGGCCTTGGTATGAGGACAGGGGTGAACCAGACACCTCCAGGTGGCCCTTTCTAAGAGAACTTTAGGAGCCCATGATCCAACAGCAAAATTAAACCCTGCACGTCAGCATAGCAGATTTGAGCCGTGAAATGGGTTGAGAAGCCAAAGTCCAAGTAGTAGAAATTAAGGAATAGACACCACCCAGTCATTTTTCTACTGCATTTGTTCTACCACAATGACATTTTCCACTGTTGTAACTGTGCACAAGGCACCCATCACCTGCATTTAGATGGTTATTGCAGCTGTTGTGTGTCTGTTTAAAGGACAATCACCATTACTGACTATAGAATCATTTATGGTGCCTCTGTGAGACCCAAATTCAGCTCAAATTGGTGCTTTTTAGACATCAATGCAAAACAAAACCACAAAAAAAACCTGCACCCTGAGCAACATCTTGTCTGCTCATCCCTTTTGTTTCCTCCTCCAACAGTTCCCACTCCACACCATCTATTCCAATTGTTCACTGAGGTCTGGGAATGAATTGAGAACTTCAAGCACTTTGTAACATCACTGCAAACCTTTTAYCTTCTCACATCCAGAAACAGTGGTGGTGTAAAGCTAAAGTGCAATGCTGACTGAAGAGGGCAGTGGCTTGAGTGAGCTTCCAAGGCATATGGAAATAAATCTGTGTGAGCAGAGCAACTTCCCTGCAAGATTAAGCCCTTCAAATATTTCCAGAGRAGCAACTTTTGCCAGCCCCAGCACAGGATGCAGAGTTGCCATAGGACTGGCTTTAGCCTTGAGGACAGCACATTACATTACATTAAGTATTTTCAGCAGCTCGAGGATCACACAAAGGTAAACAAACCCATGGCAAACCCCAAAGCATCTCACTGCACAAAACAAGTCAGGCCACAGTCAGATCTTTAATAAAAGCACTTGAAGTCAGTRACAAACATGATACAGCAGACATGACAACTCGGAGAAGTCATCTTGGGGGTAGTAGCAGTGTGCTGGTGGTGTCTGCAGAGCATAGAACAAGGTCCCTAAACCCAACCACCCCTCAGTGGCTCCTCAGCTGCTCACAACACACTTGAAGGCTGCTAAAAGTCACTCTGGCCTCACCTCTCCCCCAGGTAGTATAGCAGAAATCCAGAATGGTCTTTGTTCTTACCAAATCCAATGTAGTAAATTAACCCAGGAAAAAACTCCAGCTCTAATCTCTGGCTAGGAGGCCAAGTTGATTTCACAGCAAGGAGATCAAGCAACCCACACCCACCCTATTTCCTCCAGTTTCACAATATGCACTTTACCGGGGCACTGTTGTGGAGAGGGGCCTGACACTGTCAGTCTCCTCATGGGATTCACCTGATTGGAGCAGGGCATGGCAAAAGCACCTCCCTGCAGAAACCGTTCCCCACCTCACTGGTGAGCCTGTTCAAAACTGTCAGCCCCTTGTATGGCARGACAACACATTCTCATTTAGCCACCTTCTGTCCTGCTCCCCTCACTAGGGCATCAGAAACCAACAAAAGGTGCAATGTGTTGTTTCACCGTGACAATAGCTAAGTAACCAATTCTAATTCCAGGTGTCAGTGATCCTCTTCCACTGACAGGCCCTGGAGGTTCCCTGGTAAGGGGAGGGGGTTGTGCAGCACTGAGAGGAAAATGGCAAAGGGTTTGTCCTCAGAAGCCCAGCACACACAAGAGCTTTGGAAGGTTGTATCCCTGCACTTTGGTCTTTGGGCAGTGCCACCTGCTCAGTATCTGTAGTGGTCTGGCTTGAAGGGCCCGTCTCTGGACAAGCCCAGGTATTTGGCCTGTTTGTCACTCAGCTTCGTCAGCTTCACACTCAGCTTGTCCAGATGAGCAGCAGCCACAGCCTCATCCAGCTGGAAAACAAAACATCGAGACAAGAACATTAGAACAGAATTCTATCAGCTCAGGAAGTCACAGTCCAGAGGGAGAAATGAATACATGGAAACTAACAGCAGCCCCAAGGGGGACTTACACAGCTTTCTTCCTGCCAACATCCCTCACCTGTCTGAGCACAGACCTGCATTCAGATGGAAGAGCCTTGTGCTTTTGAGGGAGTCAAGTTAAGTGAGACAATTTTATATAATCAAACCAAATTCAATCTCATTTACAYATTCACYTCCATCYAAAAGGCAAARAACAGAGATCAAACTCTTCAGCAATAAGAATATCCAGTTTGCTAGAATAAWGCCCCAGTTTCCACTACAAAGACAYCTAGATACAYWAMAYTRYRKKRYSAYMMTRYARTKTWRTGTAAGTCCTAACACTGRAAAAAAWTCCTGTCCTTTCCAATTTTAGGGGCACATGAATAATGAAATTCATTCCAGAATGATCAATTCAGCAAGACTACTTGTATCTGTTGGCACTGTCTTCAGAAAGAATAAAGTCCACATGGGCTGTAGGACACAGCTCAGAAAGGTTGATGTAATCTCTCTATCCCAGAGGTGTCAGGCAGATATGTAAACTCAAGAGACTGAAAAATATGTAAAGTTAGAAGGAAGTTAAATGGTCCAGGTGCTTGGTATAAAAGAATCAGAAAACCAACAGGAGAATGGTGAAGCAGCTGCTGTGTCAGAGGGGGATGCACAGCCACAGGGGATATTCTGAGGTAGAAAGGACAGCACAAGCAGGGATCAAGGACAAGTCTGATCAGTTGTAATTCCTGCAAAAGACAGGCAATCACTGCTAAGGAAACAGATAAAAGGCAASTCTAAATCCCAGCAGAACAGCAAAGACTGGCAGTATGTCCCTCACATTGTTAAGTAGACATAAAARGCTGCAATGTAACTGAAGGGCAGTAAATCAACAAATCAAGGGCCAAACCTGCAGCTTGTATGAACCAGAAGGGCCTAAACGATTCAAAAACTGTCCTGGATTTTCCACTCCAAGGGACTGTGGTAACAAAGCCACTACTCCAAAGCAATCCCATACCATGAACCAGGTAAAATACTCCATCTGCACAGGATGTAACTCAGTGCAGCTCAGCCTGCTCACAGTAACTGCTGGAACTGCCAACATCTCTTGGGGACCAGCACAGCCAAAGGTGACAAGACAAAATTAGAAACRTAAGAGGAAATGGTTAAATAAATGTCCAAGTGAACCATGAAATCCACCAAAGAGTCAGGTAAATAATGAAAGAAAGAAAACCTAAGGGGAAGGTCTGTGTTTAGAAGGGAAACAAATATTTAGGCCTAGTACATCCTGTCAGGATGCCATGAAACAAGRGGAAAAGGAGGGTCAGAAACTTGATTAATATCTGGTTCACAAGACTGACATATGAAGCTCTCACRGGTGTATTTCCAATGAATTTAAGACAGATTCCATCTACTTGAAAAGGAACTGAGTCCCTGACAATTCCCAGATAAGGTTTTCAAACTGCAGCAGGGATCAGTTGTTTCACAGCTGCTTTAGCTTGGGAACTTCAATACTTAGAGACACACAAATTTAGATGAAGGTAAGCAGACATTCTCACCTTAAAATCAAAGCTGAGCAGGACAGATTTGGTGCTAAGAAAACGGAGACAAGAGTTTTCCTAGATTTCCAGGAACACACATTGCAGAAATGTGTGCACTTCTATGACGGCTGATCAAAGCAATATTCTTGCAGCCRAAGAAAGTGCAGTGTAGGGTACATGGTAATTGTTAAGTTTTACRTTTGGACCTCAAAGCAATTGCACAGAACAAGGAAAGGCAAGGAAAGYCCAGAAAATTCTCTGAGGGAGCTCTTTTGTTAGTTCTCAAGGAGACTGCTTTATTCTTAGAATAAAGCTCTCTGAGGCACAGAGGGTCAGGAGTGTTTTGTCACAGTGCACGAACCTGAGGAGACCACTGCCACATGCTCTCCTAACAGGCAACTTCGTGTGCAAGTGCTCTGGGCATTACTTCTCATTTACAGTTCAAACACATGTACTAAAAACTGTTATTCAGTGAGAAGATGAAGCCACATTCTATCATCAACACTGGGCTATCATATTCAAGAGAATTGTCAACAAGACTGTTCCTTTGAAGACAATTAAGTGACAGTTTGCTGAACAACKCCTACACTCCATTTCTGGTATGCTGTGCTTGATCCTTAAAGGATGGCTTTGGAAACTGAAATCTTTCAGGAAACATACACATTTTACTTCCCAAATGGAAAGCATTTACACATTTACTCTCACACCTGGTTGTGTTCCAAAGGCAGTGGGTTTTACTCAGGCATCTTTTTCCGTGAACCATCTCAAGTTCTCAGGCTTGTTTTGGAAAMTTAAAACCAGGTTAGTTTTCTAAAAGGAATTTGCAAGCTGTGACATGATCCAGACTTTTCCAGGAACAAAGAATAYAGAGATAAGTTTAAAGGGGAATCTGAGGGAATCTGTCATTAATGTTTTGTGAAGTTATTAGGACCAGATTGCAATAAGCTGTCTCAGGTGCAAATGGCACCAGGACTTTGTAAAAGGGATTCAGTTTCACYCCAGCTTCAACTCTGCCCACTACACTTTGCTGCTGGACAGGCATGTGAAGGCCTGCAGAAGGAACAAGCTGGTTGGGAGAAGCTTCCCAACTACCCTGAGGCAACACAGGGCTTCCCAGTGCCTTAGAGAAGTAAAAAAGGGCCTGGATGTTCCATCACAGGACAGGCAAGCCTCAGTTCTGCACACAAAAGAACAGCCCATTCACACAGAGCACCCCATGAAGAACCTTTTTGCAACAAAAACAATCAGTAGGAAAACTACTTCAAGCACAAAGCTATACCTGAAGCTGGCTTCCTTACCAGCACTTTTCTGTGGCTATCACTCACCTTCTTTGGCAGGAAGTGCACCCCCACGGCGTATTTGTCACTGTGGGTCCAGAGCTCGATCTGTGCCAGCACCTGGTTGGTGAAGGAGTTGCTCATGACGAAGCTGGGGTGGCCCATGGCACAGCCCAGGTTGACCAGGCGGCCCTCGGCCAGCAGGATGATGTGGCGGCCGTTGCGCAGGGTGTAGCGATCCACCTGSGGGAGCAGAGCAGCACAGCCACGTCAGGTACCTGGGGGGCAAACCTGGGGGGCTGGGGGGCCTCCCTCCCCCAGCAATTCAGCACTGCAGCACTTCAATTACAACAGAGACACCCCGGCTTAATCACAGCCAGGGCTTGCAAAGCCTGCAGCAACCCTGAGCTTCACAGCACATCTGTCTCGGCATCTGCTTTGTACTTCACCAGCTCTGCCCAACCCACTTCACCAGCTCTGCCCAACCCACTTCACCAGCTCTGCCCAACCCACTTCACCAGCTCTGCCCAACCCACTTCACCAGCTTTGGAATTCTCCTGGGTTTTCCACGCCACGTGTGTAGTCCCAGCCAGCTGAGGTGGGAACATGCTGCCAGCAGTAAATCCCAGTTCATCCCTGTCCAGTGGTCACAATTGGTGTGGCAAGACAGGAAAGAGGGAAYACCTCTGCATGCAGCAGTCCAGAGTCCTGGCATCTAACACAGGGTAAGAGCCAGAGTCCTCAGCCTGCTGAAGGTCCCCTGGAACTGTTCCCACCTCTGCAAAGCCAATACATACAATAAACAGTGTACCCTCCTTTGYTCTTGGGGAACAAAGCCATGATCCTCCCTAAGGCACCCTGGGGACAACAGACTCTGCACACAAAACCCAGTCTCAGATGGGCTAAGGAGGCAAGTCCTCAGCTGTGAGAGTCCCACACATCTCAGGAGAGAATGTGACCTAGCATGTGTCCCAACTGCCTGGGCCCGACTGGACTCCTGCAATGCTGAACTGAACCCTGCTTCTCCTTTCTACCTCTCCCTAGCTCCTCTCTGTCCTGCCTTCACCCTGGAGGTGAAGTTGTTTACAATAGTAAACAATTAAAGAAACACCAACGTGGCCTGTAAGTCACAAGAATATTCAGTATTAACTGGTATTTATTGCTGGTCAMGTCATACCAAGCATTTGGAAGTAGAGCACCTTGGAAATAGTTAAAACATAATCAGCGACCAACTTGGACAAAACCTAATGCTTCAAACAGTCTCTCTTCTGCTAGCACAGCACCGCAGCTGTGACAGACCAAAAGGGGTCCCACCAAACAGCTGTATTTAAACTTTAGAAACTAAAAGCTATTTAAGTAAAATGCAATCACTTTCAATTTCGTCCTTAAAGCTCTGACATGGAAGTTAAAAGCCACATGGGATGAAGCTTTAATTAAAACAATACCATCTTCTGAAAAAAACATCCTTGTGCAGGACTTTAGCAGGGATGTCAAGAGCAAACAATTTCTTCTAGAACAGGTATTTTGCCTCCAGAGCAGGCCTGTGCCTTCCCCTGCCTGCCCCAGCTGTGCTTCAATGACAGCACCATTTTCTGCTCCTTGGGTTCACATAACAGATTATTGTGATTCCAGCACAGCACATGCAGTCAGTAGCCACCTCAAAGGACAGCCCTAAATAAGTCTTGATTTATTCTGCCCAAATCACTCAGCAGGTGGGGTAAGAATGATCTCCACTGAGCAGTTGCAGTTGTTATTTTGGATGCCAATTCTCCATTGTGGATCACCAGGGAGTGTTCAATCCACCCAAAAAACACCATATGGGCCATCAGGAGACTATGGGAGGAAGTAACAAAACAAAGAAGGAACCATAGGTGAAGCAGAACATGAACAATCCTGAGGACAGGTACAATACTACTTACATCAAACATTGCATTCATAGATTTAACTGCTAAAAGGTAGMTAAGCAGCTAAAGTAGCATTTCAGCTTTGAAGTCTGAAATGGGTAGTTCAGGTGTCAAATTCCTATATCCGTTTATAATAYTGACACAACTTGCCCCTGCACAGCTGCTGGCTTGTGCATAGAACCCCACACCTTAAGCAACCTGTGCTGACAGGAGTCATTCAATGCACAGGGGAACACAGAAAATGTAAAATTAATGCATAGAAATAATAGAAAACAGCAGTGGCACCAGCAGAGGCTTAAGTCAGTACTGTAGAAACACATCTCATACATGGGCAGATAAACAGGCTGTTTCATAAGCTCAAGGAATTCTCCATTAGTGGAATTCAAGTTATCCAAGCACTAAGTTTCTCTCCACACTTCAACAAATGCCTCCTCCCTTTCATCACTGGAATTTACCTGGCTCTGGACTTTCTGGCTGCTTTGCACTTCACACCATATGGGAATTATTTATGACCCATAATTCATTGATCTTGACCTTTCCTTCCCCTCCAGAGTTGAGTTTGTGCTGCAGGTCAGCCTCTGATACCCAAACACAGCTGAGCTGCAATGCAAACCAAGCCAAACCAACCTGCCAGCTTTTCAGTAAAAAGCCTATTTCCTCCTTAATGTCCTCTGAAAGCATCACATCAGTCACAATGGCACAGTAAGATGTTTTAGCTTATCAAAGCATTCAACATCTGCTCCATCAGCCCAGCACTGGCACTGAAACTTCCATGCTGGACATGGTCTCAATTACTTTGTACTTCCAGGTGAAGTCTAACAGCCCTCAGCTCGGGTATTAATTCTCTTATCAAGAGACAGATGTCTTTGTAAGAAGACGGGGAGTTTTGCTTTTGCACTATCCTTCCCTTCTCTGGCTCAGGATACAAAAAAGAAGCTGCCAAGTTTTAGACATCTGAGTACATAGAAAGTTAATTCTTGGCACCCTAGAATACAGAATCCCTCACTCAGAGCACTGAAAAATGTTATTCTAAGGAAAAGTGCAASATTTCACACCTTAAAGAGAAGTCTGACCTCCCCTTGAGGTGCCCAAAAGACTAGGGACAAGGTGACCACAAAAGTGACCCTTTGATGAATCTGAGCAATAAAACTGAGAAATTAGCAATGGCTTAAGTATCAAACTGGTAATTTTCTTCAGTTAGAGCAATTCTAGCAACTATTGCAATGCTTCACCCCTGCTGATCTGCAAAAGGGCTCAGCACATGGCGGTGAGGGACAGAAGCTGCAGGACCCCTCCTGGGAGCTTGTTTCTAAATCTAAAGTTAATGCATGCCCTGGAAGAGTTAAAGCAGYTGCAGCAAATTCCTACTCAATAGCTTTTCATTTGTTCCCAGTATGAGCTAAAGGGGGTCTCCAGTCCCATTTTGCCTCCCAGTCCTGCCTCTCCCCCACTTTTGAAATGAGTAAGCTTTTAGGATGTATATTAGCCCACTCCTGCTCAAYTGCCCAGCCAAAATGGCAATCAGGCAGGGAGAAGGAAAATTAACAATAATGAAGCTTTTACACACAACTCACACACACAACACCTGCTCAAGGTAGCAAAAAAATCCCTGATTTTCCATTAAGACATTTGTCTTTTGATGAGGATTAATACTTAACTTGCCTTGCAGGTCCAAATCAAACAAAGCAAACACTCCTGTGGCAGCCCCACCGTGCTGGGAGCTGTTCTGGGAGCAGCAGTCTCCTTTACATCACTGACCACCCTGCTCCCAACRGCAGCAGTTTGTAACAGAGGTTCAGGGCAGCATTAATCCATATGGACGAACTTGACCCCAACTCCATCCTTTTGAAAAGGTAGCTTATTAATTTTTTTTTTTTTTTAACCCAGAAGTTTGCTGTTTCATACCTGGGACTACACTGCACCTGACTGCACTCTGTCCTCAATTACAGACTGGCTCCTCAGCGCAGAGCATATAAAAATGGATTTACTGCCTCAGTGCAGGTAGTTTGTGTGGTGCCATATTAACACCAAATTAAACCTTCAACAGTCCCAGTTATAAAACAACTGAGCTATCARAAAGCAGGCAGGTACCAGTGGGCTGATCCAGGACARCAGCTGCTGAGCACAGTCAGCTCCACACTAAGGCCATGGGCAAGAACAAAACTGAACACAGAACTTGAGGGTGTAACTTCAGACCAGGCTGAGGTCCTGCAAAGTGCCCCAGCACACTAAAAGGCCTCTCACAMCTGCTTAGTAAGACCTTGATCTTGGTGGCCAATAAGCCACAGGGGAGTTATGAAAACTGGAAGGGCAGATGGAGATCTGAGAGGTATGTTTGGGTGTGGTGTTATTAAAAAGTACAAAACCTGTCCCAGAATCCTGCTATCAGCAAGGRTGCTCCCGCTTCTATAGGTAACTCACAGCGAGTCAGATAAAGTTTGGTTTGCTTTATGTGATCTTCTCACTCAATGCTGGTGTCACAAAACAGCTTTGATCCAGCTCAGTTTTGTTTCTCTGCTTTAAGGCACACAATTGAAAAGTTTAAACTTTCAGATTCTGATTTTCCTTGTGTAGCTACAGCCATAACTTAAAAGGAAATACATGGGGGACATGCAAGCTGAGCAAGGATAAAACATCCTGYCTGGTCTGCCCACAGAAGTTTCTAAAACGAAGCCACCAAGTCTGGAAGAGAAGCCCAAGTTTGGCAGAGCTCCAGACAGGCTTTCCTRAGGCCTCAGTCTCAGAGTAGATTAAAAAAAAAAACAACACACCACACTTTTTATACAAAGAAGTGTGAATTTCTTCAAACCTTAACACAATCCTGATGACATTCCACTGAGACTCCCTTAGGAACAGGACTGTTCTGCTGCAGAGCAATACATGAGCAAACAGCTTCACAAGAGGAAATTCAGATCAGGCACCATGCAATCTATGGGCTCTGAAGTTTTACAGGGTTTCTAATGGTCTGCTCTGTATTCCTCATCTAACTTGCTTTCCGAAGCTGAGCATTAGCATTATTTTCAGCTCAGGGCTATCAAATAAAGCACATTTGCATATCCCCTGCCCATGCCCCAAACATCAAAGCTGATTTCCCATAAGGAATGCCCTTGACCTAACTGTGTACACAACCTGCACAAAGGGTAGGCTCCTGTCTCTCAAGGAAGTKGGAACACATGGAGAAAGATGTATCCAATGTATCCATACCAGGCACCTCTCCCCAGACACCACACTGAGCACCTGGGCATTGCCTGGAAACAATTGCTTTAATGCCAATCCAAAAATATCATGTRCAGCTTGTTCCAGGTTAGGAGAATCTGCATTCTGACCAGAGCAACATGGCTTCCAAAAAAGCTAGAAACACCAAAGAACCTGAAGAGAAATACTGTCATTTCTAGAAACAGACACTGAGCAGCTATTGCTTCTTTCAGCAGGAGAGTTTGTGCAAAGGCTGCCTCACCTGAGGTTTGACATTCACTGCCTCCACTGCATTGTCATTCAGCCACTTGGCATCAACTTCCACATCAAAATGGCCAATATTACACACGATGGCATCATCCTTCATCTGCTCAAAGTGCCTGCAAAACAAAAGAAGTTGTATCAAAAGTTAATGCACAGAGTTTCCTCTATCAGCAGCAGCAGATGCTCCAATTCACAGCCCTGACAAGTGCCCAGCTCAGTGMCTGCACTGACTCTCACAAGGTCTGCAGGGCTGGTAACCCTCCAGGCATGGGAAGTCTTCTGGAGAAGACTCTCAACTTCTAAGGAAGGACATTTCCCAAAGATAAAAGAGCTTACTGGAGAGAAAATATTTTCCCAGTATGGAAAATAATGGAATTTTGTTAAATCAAAACAAATACCTGCAGTTACTCTCATTCCTACACAAAAAAGAACCCTTTTCTTCATGACTTTGAAGTTCCCAGCAGTTTTACATCTCCAGACACTAATGGCCTGATCTCCTCTCACCCAATTTCATCTTCCATTACAACATGTAAAGTCATCATAGGAAAGAAAGGAACAAGTTTGTGTGGAGCTGGGCCTATAAACTGAGATCTAAGAAGCAGTAACAAAACACTACAGAGTAGTTCATTRAGAAAGGCTGTTTTCAGCTGCTGCATGTACTCACAGATGGAATCATGTTCAACATTTATCTGACTCCTCTTTTCACATTTGTCTGGCCTAAGACAGAACTGAGTCCTGATGCCCTCATTCTTCAGAAGTTCATCTATCCCTCTGAACCTTTTATTTCTCCATCATTACATTCCACAAGCCAGGAACAATTGCAATATGGCACCATCCACCAGAACCAAAAGACCAAAGTCCCARTTTCTCACTAAATTGATGCTAAATTCTGATGTCCAGAAATGAGACTGTGTGCTAACCCTCATCATGCTGCTGACAGGTTATGATTGTAGTTAAAAGAGAAATCTGACTGTATACAGGTGTGCTTCCACWAAAGTGGCTTGGCCATACCTGCCCTGCACAATGTCAGTGCAGCCAGTGGTGGTGACAAAGATGTTGCCCTCTTTGCAGGCCTCCTCCATGGTTGTAACTTCATAACCTGAAAAGAGAAAMACTCTTCTACCCAACCACCAACATTTATTAACAAGTGGGACACAATACTAGAAGCAGAAAAGTACAGAGAAAGAATGAGTCAAATGTTTGTGCCAACAGCTGGCCAAGGGATGGTTCAAGGTAKTGGGATACTGGACTGTACCATGGTGGCACAAAAATATCTATCCTTCACCCTTTTCARATCTGTGGATCTATGCATTCAATGWCTTCTGTCCACAGGTATTGTCTGGCATAGCACTCAGACTGGACTCAGGGGGTCAAGTTTGCAAAAGGAAGTGCCCCCACACTATCTGCAGCTCTTGTCAGGCCTGAACAGAAATGGGATAAACTGGTACCAGGAAGGACAGTTAYTTGAGGCACCCACAGAAGAGAAGGAGCACAGCTCCAGAGCACACCCTGAGCTCAGCTGGAAAGACAGAGAGCATGGCATTGCTCTCTAAAAACATCTACTGAGGGTAAGGCCTGGTGGTTTAAAATGTTTTAATTCCAGTGAAGTCTTATCCCACACAGCAGGTTAGAGCTGCACAACCTGAGCACACTTCCTCAGCCTTATCCCACTATGGTCTCTGAATCTTTGACTCTAAACACAGCTTCAAGGCCTCTGGTAACAAACTCCTTCCCTAACTGCAAGGAAGGAATTCCTGCAGTTAAACTGGATTAGCTGCACCTCAGCAGGGACAGGACTGAAACCCACAGAACCTTTGTTGGCCAGCTCTCATWTACTGCTCCACACTGACATGTGGAGACCCCTGTCAGATGCCTGAATTCCTGCTSTGCTTCAGCTCCCACCTTCCATGGCTGCCTGGAGCGCGTTGATGGGATCGATTTCAGTGATGATGACTCTGGCGCCGAAGCTCCGCAGGGCCTGGGCACAGCCCTTGCCCACGTCCCCATATCCTGCCACCACTGCCACCTTCCCAGCAATCATGACATCTGTGGCACGCTTGATGCCATCGATGAGGGACTCTCTGCAGCCATAAAGGTTATCAAACTTGCTCTGAGGGAGAAAAGGGGGCAGTTTCAGAACAAATGAAAGTCACTTAAGTGAAATTTCTTAACAGAAAGAAAATGTGCTAGTACTACAAAGGAGAAAGCTGAGAGTAACTTAARTACTTTAACCACCATGAGGGATAAGAAGACAATCTGGTTTGATGTTTTTATTTATTCAGTTTCAATCTACGGAGTTATAGCAAATACAGGCTTCAACATGGTGAGAAGCATTTAATAAATACATTTTGTGACCAGGGCTTGCATTAGTTAAAAGCTTGCTAGAGGTAGCCTGACTTTATCAAAAACAGTTCTTCTACACCAAGGTAAGTATGAGTTCCTAAATCAATGTTCACCAGTTCTCTGCTGCTGTTTATCAGACAATGAACTGAACCAARTGCCACAGGAAGGTAAAACACACCCACAGCACATCATCTGATCTTTASAAGACACATTCAGCCTGCAGAGCAGCAAGCTGCCCACATCAATCAGGAAAATCTGGTTCCTGCAGCCCCAGAAGATTAAAATTACATCTTCCCCCATGRAGAGTTACCCTAACACTGTCAAGACCTCGCTATTGCTCAGATTTAGAAAAATCCAGCAAGCAGCCATTCWCAATAGKGGTCACTGCAACCARGCACCCCTGAATTTCATTTCCTAAYGCCCCATCACACAACATCCTCCTACTGTAACATTAYCACATGACATTAACAGCCAGACCCTCAAATCAAACCTGACCTGCCAAGTCAGACATCAAATACTATTTCACCTCTTGAACACCTTCCTAAACTCGAACACCCCTTGAAGAACTGATTTTTATACTTCTCTTCTTTCTTCTCAGGCCTTTTGTTTTGAACAGGTAGAGGGGAGATAATCAAACAGACTGGATTATCTGGGGAGTTAGATGGGCCTAGAGAGGCCAAGAATTTTTTTTTTTTTTTTTTAATTTGGCTACTAATGTTGTGCTGTGGTCCCCAAGGAGAAGATTTCACCATTCACAGAAAAATTCTGGTTTCAAAGCCAATCCTGGCTTTCTACAGTTTTAGGGCACCAATCCTTCTTGCTTTCACTTAACACAGCACTTTCTACTACAGGTACTCAAAAATTAAATTCCCAGAGGCAACAACGTGGTCTAGAAGAAGGTGCACCCACAACAACTGCAGTTCTTTTAAGTATGAACAGAAATGGAATAAACTTTCCATGGCAGAAACTGGTCAAAGGGTAACAAATTATACCTCAGATCAGAAGTTCCTGACTCAGTGCCTACAAGTCTTATCAAGCATAACTGCCATTAATATTTCAGAAAATTCACGTTACCAATCCTTGGAATTCCAAACCTAGTGCTACTTGGCATCCCTGTTTCCTAGTCCTGCAGATTTTCTTTGCAGCATGGAGGAAAACAGAATGGTCAGTTTTGATTCCTCATCACCAAGTTTTCTAACTGCAATCAAAGCCTTCCAGTTCCCTGTGAATTCCCATGCAGGGAAGAAAGGAGAATGCGGGATGCAGACATCTGTCCCRCCTAAAATACATTTGAGTGGCAGAAGGCAAAAAACAGAACTGGATGCTGTGCCTGCCTTCTCTCTCCAAATATTAGCACAGGACCCTGGCACCAACTGSAAATATCAAACTGGTCAAGCAAAATTTTTCAGCTCAGTTGCACATTTCCCCAGAGATCTGTACTTGTGGTTAGCACAAATCATGTACTACATAAACACCAAACAGTACTTGAAAAAAAGCACTTATTTGGTACTAGAATCCCAAATCCCATCAAGAGGCTTTGTTAGAAACATCCTAATTTCTCAATCTTATGAACAGTATTAATAATAATTATGCAAGAGGCACAAATCTAGGTGAAACGGATGTAAAAAAACAAACTTCTTCCAACAYCAACTGGATTCCAGCCACTGCCTACAAAGTGTCAGGTACATCTCAGTGAGCAGAAACGAGACAGCAAACTGCAGATAACAGCATAACATCTCTATGGGAACTTGAAATAGACCCAGCAACTAGATTTAAAAAACACCAAGATGCATAAACCTTAAGGACACCTTTAGTTCATCTGCAGCTAAAACACACCAGGACCCCTTAAACACCATTCAACTTCATCCTCAGTCCACCAGGGTTTGTCTTGGAAGCAGTACTAAAGCAAAGCAAGGATAAATATCTTCTGTCCTCTCCTTTAAAACTGCTSCTCACAGAGATCAACCCCAGGCTGACCAACTAACCTGTACCAGCACAAGCTCACGCAGGTCACACTCTTTTAGCTGGCACCTAACGCCTACCTGGGGGCTTGAAGCTACTGAGAGTGAGGACAGGCTCTTTGCCACAGGTACTGACTGTGCCCAGAAACCATGATTTCCAAAGGTATTTTCATATTATTAAAAACTAGAGGAATGGATGTCCTTATATACAAAAAGTCCTCAATGTTCTGACAACAGGGTGTTTATAATGGCATGTCCCATCAGAAACATCAAAGGCTCACTTMTAGGATATGGTAGAAATCTCTGTTCAGAGCCAGATCAGGAGAAGTTCAGAAAGAGAAGGAATACTTTCATGGGAATGACAACATCCCAACACCAAGCTCTTTCCAGAGAGCAGAAAAGTGMAGAAGGGCTCTATCTGTATTACCTTGGTGACAGAGTCATTGACATTGATAGCTGGCACTTTCAGGGTTCCATTGGCCTTCATCTTGTACAGGTTGTGAACTCCAGTGGTTGTTTCTTCTGAAATACCTCTAATTCCTATAGAGAGAGTAAAAGGATTCACCTTAGTTACAATCAGTGCTGTGCCAACCAGCACAACCAGGTGGGAGCAACCCCCAGAGGTTTAAGTTCAGCAAACCCTTGGCAGAGARCAAGGAAGATATGAAAACCCCCAAAATGTTACGAGAACTGCAGAAGATGCACTTCAGAGCCACACATCTCCACACCCTCACCCAGCACCCTGGGGTGCTGTACCCCCACAGGCTCCCCAGCAGGCTGCAGCAGCCTGGTTCTGGGGGAAGGGAGGCGGGTGGGTTTGCCCGGGGGGACGGGATCGGTGCCCGGGGGGACGGGATCGGTGCCCGGGGGGACAGGATCGGTGCCCGGGCACAGCAGCGGGGGCGCGGGGCAGCCCCGGCCTCAGCACCGGCACCGCCCCCGCGCCGCGCTCCCTCTGCGGGCCCGCAGCGCCCTCTGCCGACAGCCTGGTGAGCACCGACCATGGGCACCCTGAGCTGAGGGGACACAGCGGGGGGACACAGGGCGTACCCTGAGCTGGGAGGGACCCCCAGGATCACCCAGCCCARCCCCMGCCCTGCCCAGACCCCCCAACAGCCCCACCCTGAGCATCCCTGGCAGCGCTGTCCAAACGCTCCTGGAGCTCTGGCAGCCTCGGGGCCGGGACCATTCCCTGGGGAGCCTGGGCAGTGCCAGCACCCTCTGGGGACACAAGAACCTTTCCTGAWMTCCAGCCTGAGCCTGCCCTGRCACAGCTCCAGCCATTCCMTGGGTGCTGTCACTGGTCACAGAGCAGAGATCAGYGTCTGCYCTTCCCCTCACAGGGAMGTTGTAACTGCAGWGAGGTCTCCCYTCAGTCTCCTCCASCTGGACAGACCAAGTGYCCTCAGCCACTCCTCATACAGCKTCCCCYCAYGGCCCTTCAGCATCCTTGTGKCCCTCCTTTGGACACTCTCTAATAGTTYAGTATTTTTCTTATACTGTAGTACTAAAACCACACAATAYTCAARGTGAGGCTGCCCCAGAGCAGCACAGGACAATCCCCTCCCTTGACTAGCTGGCAATGCCCCCCATGGCACAGCTGGTCCTCCTGGCCCCAGGGCACTGCTCACTCATAGACGCCAAGTCCAGTCCAAACCCAACCCCTCAAAAAATCCGGCTGTAACTTGGTCCAAGCCCAGGTGGAGGCTTTTGGGTCCATTTCAGTGTAGTTTCACACCAGAACTCGGGAGAGATTATGCAATGGAGCCTCAGACTGAGCCATGAGACCTTCCTGCTGCTCCCTAGACCACTCTGTGGCACAYGAAGGAAATGAGACCAACAGCATTAGAAGGGAAAAGTTTGATTAACTGGAGACAAGAAAGCTCCAGAGAGAGCTCACTGCAGCTTTTCCAYACTTGAAGTGGGCTTACAAGATACGGACACACTGTTTAGCATGGCCTTTGCAATAGGACAAGGGGGAATGGTTTTAAACTGAAGGAGGGTGATTCAGACTA
>NW_026624439.1:57744-68792 GCF_030028575.1 Malurus melanocephalus
AGAACTCTTTTGCACAGATGCCAGAGACCTTCCTTGCACAAGTTCAGATGAATTCCCCCTTTGGTCAGTTCTAGTCTCCTCCAYTCCCACCTTTATTTATCTTGGTATTTTAAGGGCATTTGGTTTAATGGAATAAGCCAACAGTACACAGGTCATTCTGCTCTCTAACAGCAAGCACACTGCAGCAGAGGGGAAGCTTACTGAGCAGTTCCCCACACATATTTAACACATCTCCTAGTTGAAGGAATCCTACTTTCAAGTGTTAATTGCACACTAGGACTGAGCTATTTAAATTAGAAGCAGCTGTAACATGGAAGACAATTCCCTCTGAAATTAGCCCAGAAAACTTGTCAAACCTTTAAATAGCAAATGACAATTTCAGCTGCTTCATGCCAAAATATCTCCTGTGCTCACAATCCGCACACTATACATGCCCTGCCAATGTCACCCTTGCTCCACCTCCAGAGGTCAGATATCCCCACAAGCCCTTAGGATATGATATATGAGMTTCTGTTACCCATAAGATACCAAAATTGGATGCTACACTGCTTCATTTRAGCAGATTTCACAGGAAAGGGCTAAGCACAGAGCTCAGACAGACAAGGTCAAGACTCTGTGCATTCCATTTTGGAAGTTTTGATGTTTCCAAGGAGCAATGGACTGGAAAGTAAAACAGATCAAGTCTGCCACCTTCTACAGAGACCAGCCTTAATTTCCCAAACTGCTGCAAGGAGCTTTTCAACTACAGCCAGTGCAGACAGCCACACATTTTGAGAAGGGAAATGTTGACAGGTATGACAACCTTGCTAGATTCTTTAAAACCCCAGAGGAAGAGCCATTCCTTTGAATTTCGGAAGCAGACTCASGCAATAGGGATGTTTTTTATCAGAGGCAGGCTAGAGATGGATGCCAAGACATGAGACATTCAGGAAGCTTTTGGCATGACAGCAGAACCACTGGTCATTCTCAGGTAATGGCACTGTGAAGAATGGCCAGGACAGGTTACTGTAGCTTATGTACAGAGAGCAAAGGTGGAAACAGCTCCTGCAGGTAAGAGATTCTGGTCTGGAACTGTTTTGACAGCCTGTTTGCACATGCCTGTCCCTCCTCCCTCACCCCTTTTCACACCAGCAGGGAATTCCAGCAGAAACACCCCCTTAAACAGCCTCCCAAGAAGAATTGTGCCTGCTAAAACAAAAGTCACCTTTCAGCAGCTGTGGGTATTTGGTATGAACTAGGTTGGTAAGATCTCCACCATCATCCAGAATCATGTTGAGGGGCTGCCCATCCTTGAAGTACAGGGTCTGCTCGATGCACCACAAGTATTCCTCGTCTGTCTCGCCTTTCCAGGCAAACACTGCATGGGAACAAACACACACCATCAGCCAGTTCCTTACTCAGCATGTAGTGAAGCAGCCAAAGAAAGATTTCATCAGCAGCTCCCAGTAGCAGCTGACAGACAGATGATTATCTGTGCCTGCAGGCCAGCAAAGACATTTGCACTGAAAAACAGACCTCAGAATAATCACTGTGTCTCCTGTTTCAGGCCACAAACATGGTCAAAATTTTGAGACTTCATGGCTCTCTTTATTCTTTTTCCATGCTAAAAAGGGGCAGAAAAAGCAAACTAAACCAGWCTCGCATCCTCAACACCCCACTCATTTAAAAATAGTCACCAGAAATATTGATACAGACAAATGAAAACACAACTACAGCATTTTCTAGCACAGCAGARAAGAATTTCAGCATGAGCTAAGCAGCAGAATATAAGCTCTTCAGCAACTTTGAGCTTAAATTCTAGTGYCTAGTCCAGCAGTAAAATCCAAGCTAAGGTGTCTCATCTGCTCTAATCAGGGTGTATTTCTACATTAGCAGTCCCAGCAAGAGGCTGCCACCCCGGCATGCTGCATCCAGTAGGATTTGTGTCTTCCCTGGTGTTGTRCTGGCTTCATGCTATACTCAATCCTCAGAGGGACTGAGGTACTCAAACACATATTGGGCACATTATTTACACACCCCAACATTTGGCTAAATTGTCATGTTTTCACTGTTTACACGGAAAACAAACCTTGAGCCATGAAGAGCCAATCATGCAATTACCTATTCTGAAATAATGTGTGTCGGGATCTCATAYTGTAGCCAAAGGACCAGCATTCCTCCAGGGTCTCATCAATTCAGTGTGTGAGGTGCAATATTAACAAAAAGACCAAGTTTCAAAAATGAGGATACCAAGGGCAAAGGTCAAACACTTCAAAAAACACTCAACCTAAATGGCTCTTCAGTTGAGTTTGCATGTTGAAAGCRTGAGGAAGACAACCCAACATTTAAAGAATCCCACATGGCCCTTTGACATCCCATGCCAGAGGCAGTGCCTGAAGCTGGTAGTGCCAAAGAGCTGATGAAGGGATCACTTTGTTGCCTTAGAACACACCACAGCTGGGGAAAGACTTGTTGCAACAGTTAATTATAATAGAAATGAGAGACCCTTCCCAAAGCAAAGAACCGAGGCTGTCAGAAATCAGATTTAGCCTCTGCCAGCAGTGGGGCTCGGGTAATGCAGCTCCCAGCACTGAGGACTGCATTTCCTTAAGCTGAGTTATACAGCAGACAGTTTTGGGTATTTACACTGATCCCTGAGGAATTGCTCCTTATTGGAAGGTGACAGGAACAAGACAGCAGCATCCTGATACAGCACTTAAAGGATATCAGGCAGGAACACAGCTGGGCTAGTTCTAGTCWGAAATCATCTTGAGTATTGACACAATGGCAGTTTCCCTGCCTTTCCAAACCCTTATTTAGCACTGAGCTTGCTAGAAGGCACCAAACACCTSCAGCTGCACACACCTACACACCACTCCATTTAATCACCCAGCCCATTCCATCATCTYAATGAGCTGGTAACACACAGCCCAACAGCAGCCTTTGCTGGGASACCTGTCCACAGGCTGATGCAATACAGCCTGAACCAAATGTCCTGCTTTGTAACAACTGCTGCTTCTATCCTCAAGTTTGTTCAGAAGAGCTTGATGTGCACACAGTTTGARTTAGCAGGAACAGGCAGTACAGCCCAACTGAGAGCCAAACTAGAACATGGAAAACTTACCAGGAATACCAGCTTTTGCAATAGCAGCTGCAGCATGGTCTTGAGTGGAGAAAATGTTGCAGCTTGACCATTGTACCTGGAAAACAACCAAGTTTTGTTTGCTGAACAAAGTTCTGAGATATCAGGGACTCTCTATCAAACACAGGAGTTTAAAAGGGAGCAAGAGCAGAAAGAAATTAGTGCAGATTCCTGCCTTTTTCAGAAGTTCTGCAAAGATAAAAGTGAAAACAGTGTCTGACTAAGTCAGGGAAAATAATGTCACAGGGAGAGAATGTGAATGAGCTTTAGCTGTGCCATATATTCAGCCATCTCCCTGCTCACAAGCACATCTCCCAGACAGCCAAAGTATACCTCAGATCTTTAGCAGTGCCCAACAGGGTGGGTTTGGGAAGTTTTGGTCAATAAAGGTTAGATTTTCACTACAGCACCACAGCAAGTGTCCACTGAGGGTACGGACATGCAGCAACACATCTGCTGGCACTCACAAGAGTCAGAAATGCAGCTGAAACTTTACACTCAAWCCAGGCATTCTCTAAGATTATGCCCACCCACTCCCACTCTGTGCTCCAGTCACAGAAGCTTTTCCAGCTGAGCTAAGAGTTTTCTTCAGATTCATAATTAGGCTCAAGCACCTAGAAAAGCAACARTATGTTGCTGAGTTGCACTGAAAAGGATCTGCATACCTACTGCAGCTTACAGCACCACATCCCAGAGCCACACGCCCTCTGCTCCCCACAGGGCTGGCTGGCAGCTATTTGCACCTTCACTGGTTACACAGCTTGAGGAGARAAGGCAATAAGGCACAGTCAACCACCCTGTTTTCAGACACATCCCACTTGATCAAGAAGCGAGGTGTCAGGTAAGGGCTGCCATAGGAAGCAGCATACACAACCAACACTTGTCATGAAAACGCAACTGGAAGGAGCACAGGGAAACAGAATCCATAAAATACAGCTGCACCTTCTCASCTGAGTTTGTGCAAGCTCCCCCACACTAGAACCGATGGCATCAGGAGGTGCCATGACATTCAAGGTATACAGAACACCTATATATTGTTTACACTTCACACCTGATACAGATTTGTGATCCTAGAATAACTGGCACACCTGACAGTTGTGGAACGAAAAGGATTATTATGGAAAGGATTATTTTTTATTACAAACTCAGAACTTCTACTCTGACACACAGAGTATTTATTCTATCCTTGTTAACCCAGCCAAAAAAGGAGCATCAAGGTTACTATGCTGCAGGGAGCTACGTCCTCATTACATGGGGTATCATTTAATCAGCTTCATTCCTCCCTCCCTGGCACTAAAGTTCTGACAGAACAGATGAACCAASGCTGAATCCAAACTCACATAAGCCWAAACTAATMCACAGGCATCAGGACAAGGAGTTAACACAGCAGCACACAGCTTTAAAGGCACAACCACAACATACTTAGAGGAACCAAGTCTCTGCAGGTACCTCCCTGAATGATTTGGATAATTTGGGGTTGTTCTCAGCTTAAAGCAGCTTGGCAGTGTCTAACTAAGCACACAGCTGCCTCCTAGGCCAGCCATACTGGGATACAGCAACCAAAAGGAGCAGCARAAAGCTTCCTAAACTTCAACCATTACCACTTTCTTTTAAATCATGTGGAGGGGCAAGAGTTCCACACAGTGGCTGGAACAAAGCCAGAACTGTACCTCCACATCAAAGTTCTCCTTCAGCACTACACCATCTGCAGCCACAGGACAGCTCTGAACAGGCTAGGGAACACCTGCACAGCAGCATGTACCTCACCCAGGCTGACCTGGCACAGGGTCCACACCTATCACCTCCTCTTTTTGAGGGACATTCTTCACTGCTACAGAGAAAATTTCCTCTTCTCCCMGTGCCTTTCAATCAGCATGACACTGCTCAGTCCTTGTTCTGTTCCCAGAGAGGGATCCCACACAGGGCACCTCTGGGCAGCCAGAATTCAGGCAGCTAAACTGCAGGAAGAATGAATTTCAGACCATATATTTAAGAATCCAGCCAAGCTCYAGTCAGCTCCATGCTGTGCACACAAGCAACATGGATTGTGCTTAGACACCTGGTTCTCCTCAGGCCCTGTACAGTGAGCACTCAGCTGTGATGTCTGGACTTCATTCAGCAAGTCAGACATAGGACACAAGGCAGTAAATGGCTTGTAAGTATCTCAGACTTGAATATGGACAAGAGTAATTGGTCCCATAGTCACACAAAAAAATTCAGTGGAGACCCAAGCCCTGGGTCCCTGAGCCATACTGCATCCCTGTTGTTTCCCTGCCCAGCTCAAGGGCCAGCACAAGCTCAGAAAGCTCMATTAGATTTTGCTGACTTTACCAGGGCACAGGGGGGTTCTTAATACAGGCTAATCTGTGCTGGAGGCCGTCCCTAGAGCTGCAGCATGAGCAGCCACAGCACTGCAGGCCCCAGCACAGCTGCGTGGGAACAGCTGTGGGCACTGCCCAGGGCACTGCACACAGGGCACAACATGCACTCAAAGCTGCAGCTTGTCCACAGGGAATACATACACCCCACACCCCAGAGGTGCTGAGGGCAGGCAACAAGCTTCTTGATCAAGGGGAGAAAACATAACCCATCCACGTGGATATTTCAGCCTCTTCCAAAAACCTGAACAGACATCTGCCAGGATTCAGTAAGGTGTTACATAAGCAGGAGCAGTGACCTGGCAGAACATTACCCAAGAGCTGGGGGTATTTATTCAGAGCCACGTTACCTCAGCTCCCAGCACGATGAGGGTCTCTATGAGCACTGCTGTCTGCACRGTCATGTGGAGGCAGCCGGCGATGCGGGCACCTTTCAGGGGCTTGGATGCAGAGTACATCTCCCTCATCTTCATCAGCCCTGGCATCTCATTCTCTGCAATCTCAATGGCCTTGCGACCCCAGTCTGCAAGGCTGATGTCAGCTGCAAGAGAAGCAGGACAGGTGTCAGAGTTTGAATAGCTGAGACCTTGGWATCTGTTCACACACTTGTGGGTAGGCACTGGCTGCAACAGCTGAGCTGAACACTCAGCAACAGCTGGGAGATAGAGCTGCAGGAAATCAGACCCTATTCCAGCTATTCCCTGGTTCTTTGCTGTGGTTCACAGGCTTTGAGTTTAGACCAAACCTAATAGCCCCTCTGAAAAACACACGCTGCTGCAAGTGTGTTAATCAGCTGTGATCTAGCGCTGCAGACATCCTGCAGCCCATTAATTCAGTAAGCCACAGCCTTAAGCACTTCTAACAAACACTGCCCAAGTGTCAGACACTTCCTACAGGGACYGACTTCCAGTCTTGACCTGCATGTGGGGAGGGCTGGTTGCAGGGCAGTGGCTTCCCACACGCTGAAGGCTTCCTATGAGTGCACCCTCCTCACAGCAAAGCTGCAGGTCCTTCTCCCTTGGATTCACAGAAATTATTTTAAGTGACCATAATTACCTTAGTTACAAGTCTATTTCTACCCTTGTAAAAAGGATCTACAGCAAAAAATGTCCTGCAAAAAAATGAGCAAGAGGCTTCTGAAAGGCTCATTGCACTCACTGTGTATGTCCAGCCCCATCCTTAAAAACACGAGGGTCAATCAGGTAATGCCCAGGTGCATCAACCCTGCAGCACCAGGCAGAACAGTGTTCCTCTTACTCAGTTTACTCTTTGAGAGATTTCAGAAGCTCACCATTCCATTTASATCATGATCAGATGCTTTCCTATCACCTCCCTCGTGAACACAGGCTGTTTAAAGCACTGGGAAACACCAGGACTGCAAGTCAGGCTGCCGGGTTTAATACAGACACGCTAATTGCATTTTGCTGCAGAATGAAGCCTGGGGCCACTGAAGCTATTGCACGTGCTAGAGATGACTGGAACACAGCTCTTACACCATCGGGACTGAAAACTGCCTGAGAACAGGCAAGGAAAGGACCACAGAAACAAATATATCCAGAGGAGATTGAATCTTACCCCTCTTAAGGGCTTGGTAACTTTACCAGGGCTGCTTAAAAATATCCTGCAGTATTTATGTTCAAAGCCTCCATGGCAAATTATGATTGTGAGCCTTACAGACAAATACTCTTTTCTTTGAATGGAGCCTCCAAGGAGCAGCCAACTCTTTCATAAAAATTGGGGTTCTTTGKGAAGTTCCAGGTCTACAGAAATACCCGCCAAAACCTGCAGGGCACATGAGTCAAAGGTCCCGGGATGGGAAGTAGTTTCACCTTCGGAGCTAACTAAGCCTGTTCCCGCCAAGGGCTCAGAGCGGCAGGGGCGGGACGGGGCAGCCGGGCCGGGAGAGCGGCACAGCCGCGACTGGGAACSCAAGCGGTTCCACATCCCCGAGCGCCCCTTCCCCGCGGCAGCTGCTCCAGCGCACAGGGGGCTCAGGCCCAGCTCCCCTGGGGCAGGACCCGCCGTCCTCCCCTCACGGCTGCATCCAGCGCTGCCCCACGGCCGCCGAGGCCGCGCTCCCTGCACCGCTCTCACCCCAGCCCGGCCCGGGGGAGCCGCCGAGCCCCGCGGGGCCGGCCCAGGGCTCGCACTCACCCACTTTGTAGGGCAGCCGGTCCGACATGGTGGTGCTGCGGCGCCGGCGTGCGGGAGGAGGCGGTGAAAGCGCCGGGCGCGCTTTAAGTAGAGGCGGTGCCGCCTGCGTGAGGCGGGGCTGGGCTGCGCTTGGGCCCTGGGCCCGCTCGGCGATTTCTCCGAGCCGCGGGCCCGCCTCGTCCGCGGGCTGTGAGGGCACGGAGCTGCCGGGGCTGGGCTGAGCTGTCCTCAGCAGCTGCGCCGTCTCCAGAAACTACCCCCGGTACCGCCTCTGTCGCAGCTCCAGCTCCTGCAGGCTCTGGCGGCCGCTGCACCCAGCGGTGCCGCTGCCAGAACAGGAGCTGTTCTGTGTATAAATATCTGCAGGGAGGGCTCAGAGCGTGGACCAGGCTCTGTTTTGTGGGGCYCAGTAATAGGATAAGAGACAACGGACAGARACSGCTGCACAGGAAGTTCCAYCTGAACGTGAGGAAGAAATKCTTTATTTTGCGAGTGACCACTTACTGGAACACATTGYCCAGAGAGGGAGTGGGGTCTCCTTCACTGGAGATAATTCCAGAACCGTGYTCTGATATAACCCTGCTTGATCAGGGACATGGGACCAGAAGCCCCGCTGTGGTCCTTTCCAGCCTCMCCCATTCCAGGATTCTGTGATCTAGAGCCACATGAAGGCACAGCAGGGACCAGAGCAGTGCCAGGAACAGCCCTGATTGCCAATGGCCTTGTGGGCACTGAGCAGGTAGAACTCCCTGCCCCACTGTCCTGAGAGGATCCCAGTGCTCAGTGTT
The DNA here is from genome assembly GCF_030028575.1 of Malurus melanocephalus. Classification (NCBI taxonomy): domain Eukaryota; kingdom Metazoa; phylum Chordata; class Aves; order Passeriformes; family Maluridae; genus Malurus; species Malurus melanocephalus. Next base: position 66,186 of record NW_026624439.1, read on the forward strand.
ACCCTGGGGCACACAGACCCCTCGCTGCAGCAGAGCCCAGGGCAGTGAGCAGTGGGCAGGATACAACTGGTGAGGGGCCAGGCAGAGCTGAGGACAAGGTGTGAGCAGCTCTATCGGCCTGGACCTTGGACTTGGCTGTGGCCAGTTCCCCTCCCTGGCCTGCAGCCCTCTGCCAGGTACTGGGCAGGGCTGCCGGCCCCCGGGCACAGCCAATGCCCGCTGCACACGCAGGAGGCACAGCCCCACTTCGGCCTTGCCTGCAGGTCACGCACATGTTCGTTCCTGTTCTAACATCTGAAATACGTTTTTCATAAGCCTCAGTCATGRACTGAGATGAACTTTCCAGCCACACTGTTATATGCATGTCCTTTAATCCATGAAATACATAAGAGTGAGGATTTCCTCATAATTACACAGAAATTCTCATTGAATTCTTTTGCAAAGTTTGAAATAATTCCCAGTGCAGAGTTTATCCTGAGACCCCAGTTCCGAGTCCACCCTGTAAATGAGGGTAATTATTTGTTAGGTGAAGAGCAGCTGATCTTCAGTGACTCTTACAGTGAAGAGACCACAGACAGTAGGACACCTGGGTAGACTGACAYCTAGTACAGATCAAAATGGTGGGATTTCTCTTTCATACTTAGAGTGCGAGTAAACACCAATAAATGATATCATAGCAGTTCTGTAAATCAAAAGGTGCCCAGTGCAATCTTCATTCCTTTGATTTTATCCCTGAGCACCAGAGCRCGTTKAGTTCCTCTCCAGGGATAACACACAATTCCCGCTGTKKCCYGTGAAGCTGCAGCCCCCCCAGGGCTSATCCCTGCCCCASCTCYRGGGTCCTGAGCACAGGAAGGAGCTGGAGCTGTCCGAGTGAGAACAGAGGAGGCYCCAGAGATGCTGCGAGGGCTGGAGCCCCTCTGCTCTGAGGAAAGGCTGAGAGAGCTGGGGGTGCTCAGCTGGGAGAGGAGAAKCCCCAGGGAGGCCTCACTGYGGCTSTGCAGGACTTGGAGGGGCCTTGGGGAAAGATGGGAACAAAGTGTTCAGCAGGGCATGTGGCAAGAGCAGAAGGGGACTGAAGGAGGTCGATTTAGCTTTGAGCTGAAGAAGTTTGTTTCCCATTACGGTGGTGAGGCCCTGGCCCAGGCTGTGCAGAGAGCCTGTGGTGCCCGATCCCTGGGAACCTGATTGAAGGCCAGGCTGGACAGGGCCCTGAGCAACCTGGACTGGTGGAACATTGCTCAGATTGGATTGAGATGATCTTTAGAATCCCACCTAAGCCAAACTGTTCAAGGATTTCATCATTCTAACATAAAAAGCGCCCAGTGTGCAGTGGTCCTGAAACTCCTGTACCATCACAGCTTCCATATTCATCATGTCACAGCTCATGTTCCAAATGGAACTTCCAGCATTTATCGATGAGCACAACACAATCATTCCCCTGTAGCCAGCAGACCCTTCAGTCTGTTCAGAGACCATCCTTCACCCTGGTCACACCAGACTGAGCTCAGCTACTCCCCACTGTTGCCATCAGTTCTGAACTTGTGCTGCCTGGATCTCAGCAGCAATCCCAGAGAGATGTGCACTCCTGTCCCAATGAAGGTACACTGCCATTCCGGGGAGATGGGCACCCCCTGACTGCCCGGGCAGGCTGGAGTCCTGTGGGGATGGTGGGGGACAGGGACCCCACTATAATGTTGTGATCCTTCATGCAACCTGCCAGAGAGATCATAGAAGAGATGGAAGGAGATATGGAGATGGATGGAGAGGAGATGATGGAGGTTGATTCGGAAGATTATGTGGAGGAGATGGAGGTAGATTCTGAAGAGTGTGTGGAAGAGATGGAGATGGATTTTGAGGAAGAAGAATRGACATGGATATGGAAGTGGATAAGGAAGATGAGGAGGAAGATATGATTTTGGGATGCAGACCGACCCCAGCAGCAGGACAGGCAGGTGCTGGCCATGCCCTGCCCACGGGCACAGCGGGTCCCCTGCCGCCAGGCCGGGGCTGGGCTGGGTGGCCCCGCTCAGGGACACGGTGCYCTGGGGAGCCCTGGATTCTGGGGGCACAAGCACCACCCCCGGCCTGCCCTGAGCTCGYTTTGGGCCAGGCCAGCCCCGTCCCAGYGCCTGGGGCCGGCTCCCAGYCCCAGCCGGGCTCAGTGCTGGCGGCAGAGTCCCGCTGTGCCAGCGAGTGCCAGCCTGGGGGCACAGGGAACAGCCCTCAGGGCCGGGCTGCACTGACCCTGCTGCTTCCTTCTCTTGCAGGACTGATGGAGAGGCTGGCCAGGTCAGACATGGCTGTTTCATTTTGTACTTATAGTTTACAAGTTTTTCTTCACTATTTTTCTGCAAAGACGTTTGTTAGTTAGCTGTTGTTATATAGGCCCTTCTGTAAATACGTTTCACAGATTTTTGATGTTATAACGATTCTTATATTGTAAATACATTCTGTAGTTCATTGTTGTTGCTGCTCTTCTGTAAATAAATTGGCCTTGTTTCTCACACCCCAGCTCCCTTTTCAATTCCTTTGGGCACAGGCAGTGCTTACACTCTGTGGTTTCCGCTTGCTCCGGGCTCTCGGGGCTGGGGGTCCCTGTGCACA
>NW_026624440.1:0-15704 GCF_030028575.1 Malurus melanocephalus
GTTTTGAGGGATCTACCAAGCACAGCAGAGCCAACAACTGATGGGTGCTTAGGGGAATCCTAAACCATGTCCTCTTACCCTGAAATGTTCATCCTAATTACTCATTATTATGGGTTTTCAAGTTTTTAGGTGGAGCACAAGGCTTGTTCTCCTGTGGTCGTGGTAGGGGCGTTTCAGGGAATTCAGAACATGGGATCAGCTGTGGGTGGATGGTGTTAGGCCATGTTGCAGATGCCATCAAACATAAGCAGTGCTGTTTCCCAGAATCAGAACCTGAACTCGATATTTATTCTGAAATATGAAATCTGAGGGACAGCTTTGGAGCAACGAGAACGTTTCCATTCAGTAATGCCATTTCTGCATAATGTTGAAATATTAGTGAAATGCAATTGGAGTCACCACTAAAAGTTACAGAATATTTTTAGAGTGTTGTGGGTTTGTTTTGGTTGCTGCTCTAGTGCTCTCTGACTTTAAATTTCTGTTTGTGCATAACTGATGAAAACACAATTCAAAACAACTTTTATTGGCTATCTCTAAAGTTCTCACAGGAGATGTATGTTCACTAGCTCACTGAGCATTTGGGGGTTTTATGACTCCCTTTTGAAAATTAATGTTTCATTAAAGTGTCTCAACCATGACCAATTGCCCACTGTTGTTCAATTACTTAATTTAAAAGATTTTTTCGTCTTTTACTTTAGATCAAACTTTTGTTTGTTTTTTACTGTGAAGTCAATAAAAAGGAAGACAGAGCACCATTTGGCATGGGGATCCATCAAGAGACCCACTGGAGTGCATAAAGGGTGTAAACACGCACAATTTTATGTGCCGACACACAATTTTAGTTAAAACTTAAATCTGAAAAGCTAGGTACAGTGTTATATTCTGTATAAAGAGTTCCTCTGAAAAGGGACAGCTGAAACCCTTTTTTATTCAGCACATTTTGTAGGATGTTGTGTTTATTACAGGAGCTTTACATCAGTAGCAGAGCTCCATATATATCACCTAAAATGCACAGTATGGAGAAAAATGCTAATTTCTCTCTTTACTGTGTTTCCAGGTCAAAGGTTATTGCTGGAGGATAAACCATTGCTCACTGTGTAGTTTCACCTTGTTTAATTGATTTGAATTTGAATTTATATTCCACATTAAATAATGAACCATGTATGAATAATTAAGAAGGTTCAGTACAAATGTGAAGCAGTTAATTAAATATTAAATAAAGCACGTTGTATTTGCCACTATTGTAATCAATATACTAGATTTTCGGTTATCCATTTCAGATGGTCATTATACTTTACAAGTTATAGTTTAAATTCTCATTGATAACTCAATATATGCTCTATAGGCCATGAAACATGCAGCCTTTGCAAATTATTTTTTTTTTGCCATAAATAACAGCAAAACATGGATGTAAAAGATTAATTCAGTTGGACTGTTAAAGCAATGAGGGTCAGTGCCATGCACTGTCCTACAACACCATCACACCCACGCTCATTAGGCTGGAAAAGGAGAGTTTGCAGGGGATTTGGGGGCTTGGCTTTGGGGTTTGTTTTTTTTTCTTTTTGGTGTGAAACTTCTTTCTTGGAAAACAGTAATTATTGAAGTTGAACTTTTTACAGGAGTGTTGCCTTTAGAGCATTTCTTGGCTAAGATTAATGTAAGATTGTAGTTCTAGTTGGAATAACAATGAGATAACCAAATGAAAGATTAATGTGCTTTATTTGTATGGCTGTTACTCGTGAAGGCAAGATTCCCTCTCCCAGTGTAGTTAATGACACGGGAATTACCTTAGGCTGACTCTTTCCCTGACACTTCTTCCATTTCCTCTCCAACTTTCCCTGGCCATCTTTGATAATGTTTGCCTGACTTGTTGATTGCAGGTGTGAAATCCTCGTACCTCACCCCAGACTTTGTGAGAACAATTTTTTCGGATTAAATTCAAATTAAAACCATGGTCTTTAGGATACAAAGTGTGTTCACAGGAATGGAAGCAGAGCTGATTCTTGTAGGCTACCCAGCACAATCTGGCAAGCCTGGGTAGCCCAGGAAAATGTGTGATTTCCCTCATGCCTGTTGAATCCTCACTCAGAACATCTGGAGGACCAATCTTCCTCTGATTTCTCTCAAGCAAAGCGAACTCTGTACACGCAGCGGAAAATGAAAGGGAGTGGTGTGTCCTACTTGTTCTTTGAATAAAAAGGTTCCAAGGCTAGAATTTAAGTAAGTCTTTTAGGTTTTTAATTTATTGAGACGTATACAGGAAATAAAATATTCATAGGAAACTTCTCCCAAAGGCATTTTATTATTAAACCAAAAAGCTCGAGTATATTATAGCAGCACTCATTTAGGGTTTCTGCATTCGAGCTTCTTCCTCTTGACCTTATTAAAGTAACCCAGTTTACACTAACTGCTATTCCTCCCTCCCTTTTTTATTGTTAATGTCATTTCTGTTCTCCTCACATGGTGGAGACCTCTAAATGATGTTACTCAAGTGGCCTCTTTTGGCCACCAGGGTAATTCCGGGCGATAATTTCCCTGTATTACACTCGGATTCCCGCTTAGATTTAGTGCCGCACTCAGTAAATACACGAGGGCAAAACACTGTAGGGGCAGCCGGAATAATTCCTAGGGATCTGCTGGCTCGGGGAGCAGTGTGGGGTTGTCATTTCCATCACTCTGTCAGGATCCTGCTGAGCAGAGAGCTCTGGAGAGCGCTTGGAGCCCTCCAAAGCCACGCGCTCCCAAAAACGAGAGGAACTCCTGGGCGCTGACGAAACAGCGCTGGCACGGCGAGCCATGTGTTCATATATGTGCTGTGTTGGGAAAATATGAAAAATAGCTCAGCAATGGCATAATTATGGGCAATTTGCTTAATTGCTTGCTAATTGTTGCTTGCTTTATTATGAAACAAGAGCGCTCTGAATGTAACACTGGATGGTTTGCATCCAAAATGTGTCAAATTCCAAACTGGCTTTTCATTAAGACTGCAGCTATGTGGTGTTAAAATTCAAGCACTCTGTATTCTGCGGTTTAAGGTTTTTTCTTATTTTTTTAATTAGTTTGGAAATTTTCTTTGCACAATTTATAAGCCCCTAAACCTTGATTGGTATAGTGCAGTCGGGTGGTTTTTGAACTTCTAATGAAGCTGAGTACTTTGCTAATGAATATATTTACAAATGTCATTTGATTATTGCTATACATGGAAATGTTTTAAGGCTTCTCCAGGAGCACAAGTTCTTGATTGTCCAACACTTAGAGAAGCACTTCTTCCTTTCAGCACAATGCGTTTGGATTTTTTTCTTTTTAGGGATATGTATAATTCTGAATGTTTGGCCTTTTGGAAGTGCTGTTCTTTTTCAACCGGGATATTCAGATTTGTGCAGAAGGTTAGACCAAAAGTCTCTTCCAGCCTAAATCTCAGTGATTCCATGGTGCAAATGATGACTTTTGTGGCAGACTGAGGAAAGAATCAGCCCTCCTCATGTTCTCTTGATACGTCTCTGTTTTGAGGCTGGAGGGAAAGGGGAGAAAATAAAATGTGTTGTGTTTACCAAGGATGTGCTTCAGTGAGCTTGCAGGTCTTTTCCAACCTGAATGATTCCATGATTCTAACTTTTCAACACTCTGAGACTGCTGATAACGTACTCATCCCAACAGCCTGTCTTCCTTTGCGAATTTTTCATGAGGAATAGTCTTAAAATTGGAACATCATATTAAGCTGGAAATGCCAAAGTACCGTGCCACGTGTTTTGGAGTCTGAGAGGGAGAATAGCACTGTAGAGCTCTGCAGTTTTCATCTCCAAAAAGCAAAGAGGATAACCAACATTTGTATTTGCTATCTCTAAAATCCCACAAGGACTTTACAACCATGGGAAGTGTCTCGGCAAAGCAAACAAGGCAAAAAAAGAGGTATTTTTTATAGCTGATTTGATTGAAGGGTAACTATCTGGCAAGGCTGGAATTCCACCTTTTCTTGAGTGAAGGTAAATATTCTTACTTGAAAACTGCTTTGACCTATAAATGATAAGACTGTGGAACAATGAAGGAAGTCTTTTAACTATTGTGCTTTCAGTCATATTTGACAGCTCCGATCTAAACATTTCTAAAGAGCTGACAGACAGACACTTCTTTAAAAATGTTCTTAGTTCTGCAGACAATTTTTATAAAATAGTTTCGTTCCTAAAACAACCTGGAGTTCAAATCAAAGTGGTAAACTCACATGTGCATGAGTGTGATCTGTTATACGAATTAAAAATTCTCTTTCATATTATTTGTATTTCATGTTTGAAGAGTCTCCTTGCAGTAGGGAAAATATATCTAAAATTGGGGGTTTGTAACTGAGTGAAGTAAGAAATCAGGTAGACTGCTGAGAGCTCAGTGGAATGCGCTGTTTATTCATAATATGTGGGGAATATGCACACTCCTATTTCCATTTATAAACCTGTCATGACTTCTGTGAGAAGCTGGTACTGGACTGGTTTTTATTGKKTTTTTWRTTTGGTTTTGGGTTTTGTTTGGTTGGTTATGGTGATAACACTGTTGAGGTTGTACCTGATTTCCTTGAATTGCCTTCATCAGAATAGAAGCAAACCTGGATAATTAAAGAGCTTAAAAGACTTGTATATACTTAAATTTATGTCTCTAATAGCAGATAGTAGGACACAGAAAGATTAGACTAATCTACCAGCAGAAACTTTTTTTTTTTTCAGTAACTATTGCCTCCACTGAATTATTTCCATATTTATGTCTCCTGCTGCCCATCAAAACTGGATTAGTATTTCAACAGCAAGGTGCCAAAGCTTTGTCAGGATTAAACTGAAAAATACTCAGGCAAAATGACTGAGGACATGTTGAAATGCCAGTAATACACCAAAATAGCATTTATAAACAATCACTTCTCTAACTGACACCTACAACATTCTGAAGGAGAAATAATCAAGAATTGAGTATTCATGATATAACAAGCAAGCAGTTCGCTTCTTAAACATGGTAGATTTAAAAAAAACAAACAACGTATCCCATGTTTTGGACAGCCACATTATATATTCCAAAGCCTGAAGGAAAAACTGAATTTCTTTGTATTGAGATGTAATGTGGATTAAGTGTTTGTGCTCCACAGCTTTACACAGATTTCGACATGCAAAGTATTTGTTAAAGCAGAAATGCAGCATCTGCTAAACACAAAGCTCAGAGGGTGGGAGGCTCCTACTCGGTTCTCTCACTGCTATAAGTAATTTTAGTGGCATTCCTTCTCCAGTCCTGATGAGCCAGAATCCAATTTTCAATGCTATTTTCATTAAGACGGATATTAAAAACACGTATGGATCTTTCACTGGAAAGTTTTGTGATGAAATCACAATGAAATATCCAATCAGATGTTCATTCTGTTGTATGTAACCACGTACACAGCAAGAGAATATAAAATTAATACTCGTAATATTAAAACTATTTCAAGGAATCATTTGTAGAAATTTCATTCCATATAGTTCTTAATTTTCCTAACTTGGTAAAGCCACAATTTAAGTGAAACAGATCAAGAATATTTATGTATTACAAATTAACACCTTTCAGATTCAGTAGTTTACTTTGCCTTTGAACAAATTAAAATTTCTATAATCCTTTCTCAAGGGCACAAACCTTGCATCTCCTGAAGAAATCTGTTCGATTACTAGCAAACTGTAGAGATTACATCTTCTTTTGCTATTACCCTTTGATTTTTCAAGGTTTCCAGTATCGAATGCATGGAGAAATCAATTCTCTTTAAAATAGCTGTTACGCTCCTTCATTGTTACAGCTCTTGAGTGTATCTTTGAAGCCAATGGAGCATCTTTGGCTTGGGCCAAAATTAGGTGTGATTTTGCCTTAAGCAAAGCAGAACAATTAAAAAATCCAATTTTGAGAGAACATTTGAAGAACTTATAATTTTGAGGGGTTTTTTTTCGGGTAGTTCTGTGCAAATATCTAGGTTAGTGGGATTAAATTATTATTATGTTTTTAGCTTTATTAAAGAAATGGCAATTTCAAAAAATGAAAATATTATTTTAGGTGAGTGATTGGTCCAGCTGTGCTACAGGAGGTTTAGATTAAACTTAAGGAAAAAGTTTCTTCCCTGAAGGGTCATGAAGAGGAAGGAACACCCTGCTTAGGGGAGTGATGGAGTCACCATCCCTGAAAGCATCAGGAGGCGTGTGGCTGTGGCACTTGGGGACATTGTTTAGGGGTGACCAGGGTGGGGCTGAGTTAGTGGTTGAACTCACTGATCTTAGAAGTGATTTCCAGCCTGAGCAGTATGTGATTCCAGGAAATGGAGTGTTTCAGGGCTGGTTATGGAGTGTGGTGAGGTGGGGTCGGGCTCCTCTCGCAGCCAAAAACTKACAGAACRAGAGGACAGAGCYTTGAGCTGCKCCAGGGGAAGTTTAGGTGAGATAYCAGGAAAAAAWTMTTCACTGAAAGAGTKATTACATGCTGGAATTGTGTGGTYGTGGAGRTGGTGCAGTCACCATCCCTGGAYGTGTTTAAAACAGACTGGACGTGGYACTCAGGGSCATGGTTTGGTTGGTGAGGAGGGGTTGGGTCATGGGCTGGACTTGATGATCTTGAAAGTCTYTTCCAGCCTGATTCATTCAGTGAACTCAAATCAGAACCTTCACTGGTTCTCTACACCTACAGGTCTTTTCTTCTGCACCTGTGGCCATCTTTGTAGGGTGGGGATTGCTTTGTTGACCTTGAATCCCCTCTGTGCACCTGTCCTCACTCCTCTGACCGTGTCTTCTCTTTTTCTCCACCCTCCAGCTATCGAAGTGAACCTGCAGAAGGCTCTGGCCGAAGCCTCAGAGAACTGCACGCAGGAGTGCCTGATCCTCGGCCACTCCGACAACTGCTGGATGCCGCCGGCGCTGGCGCAGTTCCAGCAGCCCAACACCTCCCTGCCCTCCTTCGGCTTCCAGCAAGGCTGGGGCCGGGGAGCCAGAGCCGAGGGACGGCACACCCTGGGCAGGCCCCTTGCCAAGGACGACAGTGACAAGGGCCAGGGGGTGCCACGGCCCCAGTTCTACAACACCTGCGAGAGACATTGCGCCGGCGACGACCCCGTCAAGGTCATTCCTCTGGCCAACTTCGCCGCCGCCCACCCGGCGCCGGGCTCCGGGGGCAGCGCCAGCTTCGTGCACGAGCACCAGCTGTGAAGGAAAACCTGACAAATCCCTCGTTTTCAGGCTTTAAAACGGGACCGTGTATAGGCACAGCCCCACGCGGATCGCAGGGCGCGGGCCGGCGCGTTGGGCTTGTGAATATTTGTGTATATAGAATCCCAGATCTGAAACAGAAAACATAAATCCTCGGGACCTGGCGGAAGAGGCGTTTACCACAGTTCCTGGTGAAATCCAGGAAACGGGGAAGAGCACCCACAACCCAGAAACAATCAGAAGAAAAAACGAAATCCTGTTCATTTTCGTTCGTGGGCCATGTAGTGCAAATATCTGCCAGCAGTTCTTCCTCCCTTTGAAGGCAATTTCTTAGTACACTTTGGGGAATCTTGCAGTCTAAAAATAGSTTACTCAAATTTTTCTTTGTGGTTATAATTTATAGCGTGTTCATAGTTTTCATCTTCCATTTGCTTAGCATTAGAGATCAAGTGGGCAATTTCTCATTTGGTTAGTTGGCATAATAGAATTAGTAAGATCCTAAAATCGAATTCCTAAGAAGGATGGTATATCTTCCCACCAAAATTTTTCTTTTATATAATTAAGAAAGACAATGTATGTGACAATTGATTTTTATTTTAATTTTTATTGGCTCAATGTACAGGTATTTATTGTCTGAACGAATGCAGTAGATGAAGTAGAAAGCTCTCAACTAGGCTTTTCTCTGTGAAATAATCAACATGACAATGAGAGGATATTCGAGATCAAAACTGGAAAAAAAATAAGCAACCTTATTTTTTTTTAATTTCCAAGATTTTCCTTTCTGTAATGATTCAAGGAACGATATTATACTTACTATGTTTTTCAAGCCATAAGTCTGTTTCTCTCTTTTTTTTTCCTTTATTTTTTTTTCGTCTTGCAGAGCTTGCTTTGGCTACTGTCCCTGTTAGTTGAAAATTACATGGGCACTGCTGAAAACAGTAGGAAGTGGGGTAGTTTTTTTGGCTGATGTGATGTCGTGGCTGCAAGCTACCGGTGTTTTAAAGAATATTCTAGTGATGTGTACGGCTTTTTTTACAGCTATATTCACCTCTTGTAAGTATTCAGTAAAAGTTTAACTATAATATTAGTTACTTCATCACAAACCTATTAGATTAAGAAGTATTTGTCATTGTGGATTAGTTGTTAGAGAATGACTGATAGTGCTCAGCAAAGAGAGAAGGAGCTAGGTAATGGAAGTTGGATAAATATAAATACACCCTAATCATATTATTTGACAAAGTCTCAAGGTGATTCTTTTTAAAGAGGAAGGATTTTTTTTCGGTGTTCTGTGTGCTGGAGAATATATTCTCTTGGTAAATTCCACAGTGGATGAAAAGGAGATTCCTTTCTTAGATGAAAAAAAACCATACTTTCCTTCTAGTGTTTCCTTCTAGTGCTTTGTTGGTCTTTAGCCATTTCAGCATTTGCAGTATGTACATACCAAGAAATTTTTTCCTTTAAGAAAATGCATAATTTTTTTGTTTTATTGCTACATTAAGTGAGACAATCGAAGTTGTATGGAGGGGAGAAACAGTGTGTGAATATTTCCTATGGATAGAACTCTATGTAGGCTTCATAATGTAACTTAAATCTGTAATTTATAAAAAAAAAAAAAAAACCTGTGTGTAAAAATGCTGTAATATTAGCTGCTTGTAAAATTTACAGAAGTTCAAGTTGTTGAGGGTTTCCAATGAATGCTAAAAGAGCTTCTCTTATGTGCCCAGCAGGTATAAGTAGCTTTATATATCGCTGTCCCCACTGTAAATCTATTCAAAACACATTTAGATTTTATGTGCAAAATAAAAAAAAAAAATAAAAAGCTTCACTTTTAACCTACTGATAGGGTTTAATTAATGGACATCAGATTATCTAATGATGTACTTCTTTTGCTTTCTTTCTTTTTTTTTTCAAAGTAGTTTTCTATAACGTTTAGAAAAGATGTGGCACACTGGCTTCCAGTTGCATGTAAATCCTGGGAAAAAAAAAATCATAATCCTTTGGGTACTGACACAAAATAGCTGACACATCTCATTCCCAATTCCGGGACAATTAAAAATTTGACAAATTAATTCATGCCTAATGTATACAAAGCCCTTWGTTGTTTGCTTTGGAGTCATCACGAGGAGAAAATTCAGCAGTTCTTTTCAGGGATATGCAACAAAAAAAAAGCTTATCTGTGGTTGACACAGATTCACCAAACACTCTAATTGTGCACATTTTGAATAATGCTGACAGCAATGCTCCCCATTGGAAGCAGAGGTCTTTAGTTTTTATTACAGAGCGCTGCTATACCAAATGTTTGTGGAATTGGCAGCTCCACTGGAAAAGTCTCCATTTTTTTTTTGCCTGTAACAGTTCTTTTGGGGGTGAAAATTGTAACTGAAATTTCCTGGCAAAGAATTAACTTGTACAAATTTAGGTCTTTTATAGGAAAAGGTGAAGGACGCAGAATTAGTGGGTTTTTTGCTGGTAGGGGGAAAAACCCCAACAAACTTAATTTAATTTAAATGTTTAGGGGTTACTTTAGTTTTTTTCACTTAGGTAGAGAAGCACTTAACCTTCCCACCTCCCTGGAAAACAAAACCCCAACACAACACCCAAACCAAACAACATTTAAAAAATTACTTTAAAAGCATTGTAAAGATGAATCTGATTATAAGACGTATTAAACATTATACCCATGAAAATGTGTTTGATATGCCAAATTTCAGTCAACATGACACGGAACAATTAACTGTAAATACACGTTGTATCAGGAGATAAATTGTTCTCTCATTTTTATATATKATATCCCTAATATATAAAAATACACATTTGAGGCAACACTTTTCTGAGTAGCACGTCAGTATCCAGAGGAATAACCTTACTAGAGACTCGTTGCACATCTTGCCATATATATAAATAATTTATCTAGTACATAGGCTGTATATTTTCGTGCAATTTTCTTTTTTTTTCTTTTTTTTTTTTTTTTTTTTTTTTTTTTTTTTTTTTTTTTTTTTTTTTTTACTCGTGTGAATTTGTGGAGAAAAACGATTCTATATACAATATACAGTAAAATGCTAGTTACATGATTAGATTTGTTTGATACGGTGTAACAATAAAGGAAAACCTTTGCCTTCAAAGTGATGTGTCACACAGTCTAGTCGAGATTATTTCCCCCTCCAAACTCAACGCACGCTTCTTGCACCCCTGAGCATCGCATCAAAGTTATGGGTAGTGCTGGCAAAAAGGATTATTTCCATATTGTGAAGCAGTCGGTGCTAAAATAAAAAGCAAACAAACAAACAAAACCAGTTAAAAGAAAGAACCGAGTCAAAGCGTTTGAAGGAAAATACGCTGTTGTAAAATACGCTTTGTTTTTCCCAAGCTGTGCTGCATTCTGAAGTGTAACTTAATTCTAAAGAATAATTAGGGATGTCTGCCTGGCCAGACAGAGGCTGCCGAGCACCTGCTCTCCCTGGGCCGGGCTGGAGCTGGCCGGATTCAGGTCATTTAGCTAATTAGCATGGCAGTGAGCCCGTGCTAATTGGGCTGGAGGGGTTGTGAGTGGTGGCACAAGGCAGCCCGGAACAGCATCAGCTCTGCGGGGCTGGGGAGGATGGAGAAGAGCATCCCTTTGCACCGTGACCTCAGGGTGTGAGGATCAATTTGGGGTTTTTTGTCAGAGGAGGGAAATTTGGCTCCTTGTACCCTGAACAAGCCATTTTGGAACCCCACAGCCCCAAACTCCCTCTGTTCCCCTGCTCCCAGCACAAGCAGAAACCAAAATATTTCCATGGGTAACAGTTGGTTGGCTCAAGGTTGTTCCAGTCAAGCTGACAAAGTCCGAGGTTTCAAAGTTTGGAAAATTCACACTTGGCTTTCTTTGATTTCTCACTTTTTCCTTTCGCAGGTTTAACACCAACCCTTAATCAATGATGAGCAATTAAATGATCACCCTGCAGTTTGCTGCCCTTGTTTAGCCGGGTAAACCAACGGGAAGGARTCGGGTTGTGCAGACACAAAGTAAAGTTGAAGGCAAAGATTTTATTTGGTATACATAGGAAAATTGTGTATAACTTATGTTATCCCTAGTGAAGAAAGAGATTGACGATTTCTTGTAAATATTTGAGTTTGTATTTCTGGGAAATCTCCCTGCTCTGTGGCATACTGCGGGATCTGAGAGTGAGCAGTGTATGTCTGTGTGTTGAACAGCCCTAAACCACACTACAGACGATGATCTGGGCATCCTGTGAAACAGCCCAGCAGCATTGAAAACAGTAAACTTGCAGTAGTTCTATTTCAGGTTTCTGTACAGCATGTTGTCTTGTTAATTACGATGCTTATTAATAAACTAGATCCACGAAAGCAGTTTTCTCCTTTGCGCTGTTTTCTTTGTGTTTCTGAAACCGAAGGTGTTTGAAAGTGTTGCCCCAGCTTTGCTTTTCTCCCATTTTCAGCTTCCCAAATTCAGCCCCAAACTGTCAGAAAGTCAAGAAAATTTAACTTTATTTGCGGTTGCTTCACACAACYGAGTAGCAGGCTTTTGTTAAGCAGTAAAAATATTTACACACAATGTGTGCAGCAATTGAGCTTTATATGATCAAAAATATCTTCCATTTCTGTGTCATTTCTCCTTGTACCAAGCTCCCTCCTTGCACTATGCCTCTGATACATTTACTTATAGAAAATCATTATGAGCTGGAGGCAGGAGTGTTTGTGGTGTTTGCTTTGTTGGAAAATAAGCTATTTCTAATTGAGAGAACATGGTTAATGAGTTGTTGTTGAGCTAAAGGGATTATCCTCTCACCATGAGYGTGATATAAAGAAATAACCATCAAACGAGGAACTAATGAAACAACATTTTATGCATTTTTCCATCCTATTTTAGTCCATATTTAAAGAGCAAATCTTGTTGGCCTGACACTAAGGCAGTAATATCTTATTCTTTGATGCAGTTATGGCTTTGTAAGTGTAGCTTTCTTGTCTTCAGGACCCTTGCAAGSAGGAAAATATTATTTATTTTGGCAYCAAAACTGTGYACAAATACATTCCCTTACAGCCAATAACTGCTGACACAGCAGTTGTTTTGATAGATAATGTATTCAGCCTCCAAATTAAGAAAATGGATGAAAACGTACGGAGCTGAAGGATTTCCCTGGTTTGGATGGAGTTCACAGTATTTCTCAGGGCCACCTCAGGAGGCGAGGAAACTGGAATTTCCTGGAGATGTGGCAAAGCAGTGACAGAGCAGGGCAGAAATGTGGGGTACCCGAGGAAAGGCAGGATTTTTCCCACTTCTATTTGTATGATTTTACTGATTTAGATTTCTTTTGTTGGTGCTCTTCTAATGCTCAAAGGCAAAGCTCTATCAGTAGGTGTGTCCATGATGTGAAAACTGTCTTTATATTTAATTCAGAGCACAAACTAAAATCTATCGTTCCATACATTCTGCTTTTCACTATGGAATTGACTCTTCTCACTTTTTCTGCACCGGAATTAAATCTGTGTTTGGAAAAAAGAAAGTTACTGTGTGCATCCATCTGAGAGACAGAGGAATGAGGTKCCTGGGAGCTCTGTGCTGGATTTTAACCCACAGCTGTAAGCCACCAGCTGTGCTGTGTTCTAGAGCACATGAGTAGGATAGGAAGAGGAAAAAGGATATTTTATAAGGCACTGAAATGAAGTTATTCATTGTCACTGCAGCTGTTAGGCGTGTAGTAAAAGAGTTGATTAACATAACGAGATTAAACTGAGAGGAATTGCTTTTAACCTGCGCTTAGCTTGAGTTGTTTAGTTACCAGGGATGATAAAAGGCTGCACCCAAAAGCTTGGCTAAACTTTCCMAATGTCAGCTGGCCCATAAAGGATGTGGGGTTTTCTTTCTCTGCTGTGCTAATCGAGCTTCTGTGTACAGAGGGAAGCTAAAATCAGTCTGAAAAATGAAATTATTATGAGAGGGGGAAGTAGATGAGGGGAAAGGTGAATACTTTGAATACTTTGGGAAAAAAACAACCTCCAAAGACACAAAGGCAAGCAGGAAAAATGAGCAACTCTCCCAGATATCAGATATACTGAAATACCCTGGGCTGCCTGCAGACCTGCAGTGCAATGCTAATTGTATTCATTAGCATTTTATAGATATGGAAAATTCTTGGTTTGCATAAAAAATACCTGTTAAAATCAATATAATCAAGGTCTGTAATGACAAAGGAGAAAGACTTTGAATTTTTGAGGCCTATTTTTCCTTCCCCAGGAAAACTTACAGGCTCATTTCTAGAAAATGTAAAGGGGCTCTTGCTGGTGCTGTGCAAAAGCAAATATTTCAAGTGATTCCAACTGGAGAGACCAGAATGGAGCAGAATGGTTTAAAAACTGAAATTCAGAGAAAAGAGAAAGCCATCTAATCAATCCACATATCAACATGGACACTCCCAATTTAATTATCATTGTTTTCAAAGTTCATCTCKGTATGAGAGACAAATGTCCCCACTGGGCATGGCACTAATTGCTGAAAATCATCTAAAAATATTCCTCACCTTKTGGAGGCGTGCACGGAGTCAGAGCTCCCTGCCTTGGCAGATCCAGGGTGATGTTTGTTTGTTTTAATTGCAGCAGATTCATTTAGCACAGAGTGGAGGAGATGCTGTGCAAGGCCCTGACATCTCAAAACATTGCAATGTCTGGAAAATCATCATCAGAAAAATGATGCTGGGGAAACTGGCAAAAAAAAAAAGGAGTCTCTGAAATTCTAACCCAATGTTTTAAATGCAGGAAGAAATAATCTGAAGGGTCGCATTTGTACAGCTCCATCCTAGAAAGCAAAATTGTCAGGCGAGGCAGGGTGAGATTGAGCCTTTTTGTTGGTTGGATTCACTCTCCTGCAATGATTGCACACAATCAATCCACTTGGATTTTTAAACGCTTTTTATCAGATTTCAGCCTATTGAATCAAAAATGTGCTCCTTGTCAGTGTAAAACTGCTGAATATTAAAGAAAAGATAAAAATTTTCCAGCCTCAAAGCTGTCACTTCAGTCTACAAAAGGCAGTTATTGAAGCCTATTACTGTTTTGGCAGTGCTTGTCTGAAATTCCCTCAAAATATGCTACTAGAACTCAAAGAAAGGACTACAAAAACACTAATATTGAAGATTTATGCTGTAAAATTTGAGTAAATTTGCATATAAATGATCCATGGAATGTAAGAGATGTAATGAAAATTCAGGAATCTTAATGTTTACTCTWTTCAGAACATCTGATGTGAGTACCTGAATGTAATTACAATGAAAGCAGATCTACCCAGTAGGTTGAATACAAACAAACACAAATATAGACACATTTGCCTATTACATACTGGGAGGAAAAGAATCCTTCTGTGTATTTCTAATTAGGATAAGACACCACCCATAATTTTAGTGAGCTTTTTTTTTGTCAAAGTTCATTGTCTAAAGCATCTCTAAGCTGGTAGAAAAGGGACCTGCAGGAGTGATTGAGTGATTCCCTCACTTTTAAAATGTCAGAACCTTCACGTGTCCAGCTGAGGGCTGAGGGAAGCTAGAAATTGAGGTTCCATGTCTGCTTTTCAGATGGCTAAAATCAAATTAATCCATAATTTGACGTTTGCATAAAGGTTTCTGCCCTGAGTGTGAAAAGGACTGTGGTGGGTGAATATCAAACATGAGGAGTCCATCCCCACCCTCAGGATGGTCTGGCATATAATAACATTGACCAAGGTGATTTGTACAAACCAGTGTTACATCCCACACTTCTGTCCTGAAGCAGCAGAGGTTAAAAAAGATGGAGAATATCATAAAATCTGGGAAATATCTTTGAATACTGTGGCAGTTTGTTCCTTTCTGTGGTTTTTTTTTTGTTTGTTTGTTTTTTGTTTTTTTGTTTTTTTGTTTTTTCATACAGCTCCCACAATTTCAGCAGCAAATAAAAAACCATTTTAGCAAAAATGGAAACAGATGTACCTCTCAATTTCTATTTAAGGGAGCTTGCATTCCAGGGTAATTTAAATGTGATGCTAGAAATTAAGATAGCAAAAGTAATTGAGCCTTTCTAATTTTAATATAATTATCAACAAGTGAAATTAAGAGAAACCAGTTAAGCTGAGTGCTCAAGGAAATGCTGTCAGTAGGGAAACTGTCAACAAAGCACATCCTGGTTCCTAAAGCCATCATGAAGTTTTAGGAGTTGAAGTCTGTAATGGAATGAAATTAGCATTAAAATTTATATTAACATGATGGCTTTTACAGTCAGGTGACASTGGCAGATGCTCCCTTTGGGCTCTCTGGCTAAAAACTCTGCCCATACAGAGAAATCAGGATTATTCTGCTATTACTAATTCCAGCCTTGTCCTTGTTACTGCTTCGTGTTTTAGGCCAGAAWGAAAATCTTGTTTCCAAAAACATGAAGAACACATGAAGGCTTTACTACRAGGGATAGAATTGTAATTAGTGGCAATTAGCTCCCTCCACAGCTGTCCCAGGAGGGTGTAGGGGGACACCCAACAGCGGGGTCAGTGAGGGGTGGACA
>NW_026624440.1:16527-39046 GCF_030028575.1 Malurus melanocephalus
AGCAGTGTTTAAAGGGGATGGACACATCTCTGGCCTCGCTGAGCTGGACATTTCCYGTGTGCCTGTGCAGCCTGTCAAGGACATCTGGACAGCGACCAGCACTCACAGCTCGCTCAGATTGATTGTGTCTCCCAGGAGCCACTTCCTTGCCATGGCTGCAGAAAGGGCCCCTCTTCAGAGGAGTTTTTGCATAAGAAAATGATTTGAAGAACTTTTCCTTGCCTTTGAATGCAAGCTTTAAAGTGCTCAGACTCTGCAGATGTGATTTATTTCTCATTTGCTGTAACTAACATCACTACTTGTCCCCGTAATTTTATTTGGCCTTTTCCCAGTGCAATTTTCAGACAGCATTTGATAATCCTTGTCCTCGTGCACGAGAACAGTTCAAGATTTTCTCCAAAGAGATGCTCATCCCAGGGAAGGCAGAGAATACGAGGGCCTGGCTGTCATTTAGAGCACAGAAAGCAGCGCTGTAATTCTGTCATTGCAGCATCTGCTCAGCCCAGGTTATTCACTCTGCTGCATTATCCAGATTGCCTTTTTCCTCCCTGAGAAATAGCAGTTGTAACAGGCTGTTTCCAAAATGACAGCTTAAGTGACTCCATGGCTCTTTAATATCTATTCAGAACTCTTGTCTCCTTGCAAATTTTCATTGCTTTCTTTAAAAGCAGCTTGAGAGAAAGGTGATCCATTATTAATGCTACATGTCATAAAAGAAAATAAATACTTACCTTTTGAAGAGGCTGATCCGCTAATCAAGAGTAAATGAATGCATCTGAATTATTCAAGGAACCTCAAATAGTTCAACTTGTACTCAAATTGAATATTGTGAATAGAATATTCGCAACATAACAAAAAAGAATTTCCAGTCCTATTAACTACTCCATTYTCATAAGAGGAAATGGGATTTTTATTTTCATTTTTAATCAGTGTAAACATTTTGCCCACCTTGCAAAGGCACAGAGGTCCAGGGCAGGATCCTGTGCTCTGCTACCTTTCAGCAGCCTCCTGAAGTGATGTTTGTGTTGGTGAGAGCAGTTTTTTGGGGCAGGTTCTGCACGTTTCAGGTGCAGCAGGTTGGCACTGTCACCCAGCCGTGCACAGAGCAGGAAATGCCACCACTGGTGGGGACAAAAGGAGCACTGCTGAGCTGGCAGCAGCTCCAACTGCTGAGTGACAGCATCAAGGGCAGGACAGGAGTGAGAGCTCAGGCAATTAATTAAAAACAGCTCCCGCAGCCAGAATTTGTTTCCTCCCTATTACAATCCATTCATGTCAATGAATTTTCTGGCACTGCTTCAGGGATTTTTTCACTACAGCACCCTGTCTTTCGCAGTGTGGTGTTTATACCACAGCCCTCAAAGATATTTGCATTCCCCAGCAGTTTTCTGTGGAGGGGGGAAAAAAAAACCAAACAAAAAAACTCAAGAGAAGCTGTGCCACATTTCCCAGTGCATCCGTAAAATGTTGTCCTTATAAATAGAAGGCTCCCAGGTTCTGGGTCACGTTCAGGTTGCCTTTTCCCTCAGATGTTGTTATTGAATGGATTCTCCTGGGTTCRAACAGACCTTCCCAGGAACAGTCAGGAGTGTCAGAGTGGTAAAAGCAGTGGTATTTGTCACAAAGAAGGAAAGCAAAGTCCAGGARAACTTTGTGATTCTATTCCTCACTGATCCAGCCCCAAATCCTTGGGATAATCAAGTCTTCAATCTCAGTTTCAGTTTGGCCATTCAGTAAATTCCTGATTTCACTACGAACAGCATTTTCCTAGGGAGAAGATGGACGGGAGGAGAGAAAGGCATCTTCAAAGAGACAAAGTTATCTCAAAATCTATAAAACAGCAGGATGCTGTTCCTGCCCTCATCCACTGGAGAGCTGCTGGAATAATCTGGAATAGTCTGGAACAGCCTTTTGTGAGCCTGAAACCAGCCCTGATGCTTTCTATATTCAAATATCCATGTAAACCCCTGTGCTGCTCAATAAATCACAGAGCTATATTTAATTTAAGCATCCACAACCTGGAAGTAGTGCACTTCTGAACAGGATCTGAAATTGCAGCTTCCATGTGGGAATTTGAGATTTGGCAGGCATTCCTCGACCTGTGATCCCATTACCAGAGATTCCAAATTAGTGCTCAAATCAAGTAGCAAGTTTGAGACCTCAAACCTGATCCAATTCCTGTTGAAATCAATGGTTTTTTTGGTTTTTTTTTCCCACGGAATTTACTGGCCATCTGTTGAAACCAAATGTGCTTTGTATTTTGTGACAAAAAGAGTAGAAAGCAAGAGAATTTTTTCATCTCAGATAGTATTTTCCCCAGAGAAAAGCCACAATCTGGAGCTGGGGGATTTACAACCCCCTTTTTTTTTTCTGTCCTGAAGGAACAAAATGTCTCCAAATACCAATATTCCCATTAGCTTTATGTGCCATGTCTCTGGAATAAAGATATTTTATCTGGTTGTGATTCAAAAAACCTTGCAAAAATCTGCAATAATCTTGAAGAAAAGCAACTTCTGCCTGAAGAATAGGCCAATTCCCTTCAGAATTTAGCATTAATCCAGGAACATTAAGTACACCCTGAGCTCTTTCTCTCAGATTTAATTGAAATAAGAAAGAGTCACTTAAGTATAAATATATTTTTCTACTCGACTTTGATCRTGTTTACATGCCTCCAGATATTTCTTTACGAATTATTTTAGGCTRTACACGATAAGTGATGTACTCTCTATATATTTACAGACACACAGACAAGCTTTTTTTCAATACAGAGCGAGCAGGTCAGAGCAGAAGCAGAGAGAATGTATTTGTCACATCTTCTGTTCAATCTCATTTGGGTTTCCATCTCCATGTATTCATCATAAATCTGGTAAAACACGCCGGAATGCGCTGGAAGGGCAACCTCAATAATGTCAGGAGATTTATGTCAGCCAGCCYGGGTTTTAACAGCAGCATCACTTTCCATTTGCAGCCCGTGATAAAAGCTCTGCTGCTGTTTGAGAGCTGTCTGACAAAACATTTCCTTGTTTCAAACGTGGCAGGAGATGAATGACTGACTCGGCAGAACGCTGCAGATAAAAGGTTAGGAACATCCTTTTTCCAGATTATTTTCTGAGCGTAACTTGGGGTGAAATATAGATTATCCCATTTAAATCTTGAATCCTTATTCATAGGTTTTGCTGGGGGGTTGGAATTTTCAGGACCTGATTTATCAGCTCCAAAATCCAGTGAAGTTGAYCAAAAAGTTTTCATTATCAGCCTTCAGTGGACCTTGAATCATGGACCAAATGAAAAAGGATTCTCTTAGAGCAGTGAAAATATATATTTTATTAATTTATTTTATATATTTTATTTAATATATCTTCACTACCATAAAAAAAAGAAAATGTATTTACTATGAGTTAGTAAAATTAATAATTACTTTGAAGATTAATGACCTTTTTTCCTGTCTTCAGCAGTTTGAGAGTGCCTTGCCCTGCTGTCAGTCTCCTTCCCATCACCTTTTTCCTTTCAGAATCTTCAGGCTGAATATTAAACCAAGCCATTTCTTTATTTGTAGTGTGTTTTTCATACAGGACCACCTCTGGACAATTAATTATAATTTTTTACAGTGGCACACTTTGATTTTGAGATCTGTGTCTGGCRAGCACTGATCTGATCTCTGGTGGGGGCTGAATTTGGCAGCTCTACAGGAGGAGCTCTGTGGAGATGAAGGAATGGCTCCCTGGCAGAACACCATTTCCCAGGATGGGTTTGGTGTATCTTGATTGTGTAATTTGGGARGGATTCAAAACCCAATAAAAATCATTTGTAAAAAAAAAATGATTGAAGTACAATAAAGAGAACACAAAGCCCCGACAGTGTTGGGGTGAAATATCTCCCTTTCCTSTCTTATCAGTCAGTCATAAAATATAATTGGCCCAGCTGTACAACATGGCAGGACTCATTAGGGTGACATTATCCTGTCCTCACTCATTTCCCTCCTGCTCTGTCTCCCAGGGCTGAGGTGGGCAGCTATTTTTAATTCTGAGAGCTCTCATATGCCGCGTCCCACATGAGCAGGCGCTGTCCTCGATCTCACTCAGCACTGTCACCTCAGGAACAGGACGTGTTCCAGACCCAGAGCAGTGACTCCTGACAATCCCTCATTTTCCAGGGACAAACAGCACACCCAGGAGCTCGACTGACCCGTGAGCAGCAGCTTCCAGACAGCTGGGATCTTTCCCTGTGAGCAGAAGCATTCAGAGATGGTGCGGGATCTTTCCTGGAGCTGGGATCTTTCCCCCTGAGCAGCAGTTTTCAGAGCTGGTGCTGGGATATTTCCTGGCACTGGATATTTCCTGGTGCTGGGATCTTTCCTGGTGCTGGGATTGTTTTTGGTGCTGGGATTTTTCCTGGTGAGCAGCAGCTTTCAGACCTGGTGCTGGGATCTTTCCTGGTGCTGAGTTCTTTCCTGGTGCTGGGGTCTTTCCTGGTGCTGGGATCTTTCCTGGAGCTGGGATCTTTCCTGGTGCTGGGATCTTTCCTGGAGCTGGGATCTTTCCTGGAGCTGGGATCTTTTCTGGAGTTGGGATCTTTCCTGGAGCTGGGATTGTTTTTGGTGCTGGGATCTTTCCTGGAGCTGGGATCTTTCCTGGAGCTGGGATCTTTCCTGGAGCTGGGATCTTTTCTGGAGTTGGGATATTTCCTGGAGCTGGGATCTTTTCTGGAGCTGGGATCTTTCCTGGAGCTGGGATCTTTCCTGGTGCTGGGATCTTTCCTGCAGCTGGGATATTTTCCTGTAGCTGGGATCTTTCTGGTGCTGGGATCTTTCCTGGTGCTGGGATATTTCCTGGAGCTGGGATCTTTCCTGGTGCTGGGATATTTCCTGGAGCTGGGATCTTTCCTGGTGCTGGGATATTTCCTGGTGCTGGGATCTTTCTGGAGCTGGGATTTTTCCCAGAGCTGGGATCTTTCCCCCTGAGCAGACCCAGCTGCAGCTCAGGTTCCTCCAGCCCAGCCTGGATTGATCCAGGAGCTGCCCCCACCCTGACCCCACAGCTCCTTTGGGTCCTGTCCCTCTGTAAAGACACGGCAAAGTGGCAATAAAGCCCAGAGTGGAGTGATTAGGAGATGATGAGTGGTGTCTGACAGGTGAAGAGGAATTAACTGCCCATCAAAGAACGGGAACAGAACTGGCAARGGGTTCAGAGCGTGGCAGGAAAGGYGGCTCTTCAGAAAGCTGCAGTTCGTGCCTCCAGTCCTGGCCACACGCTGCTGTCAGTGCTCTGAGCTTAATGGGTTCAAGGGGACACAGCAAACCCTCCGAAAAACCTCAGTGGTTTTATTAAATACAGGAACGATGTCAGCTCAGCTCAGAGTGAAGCTGTGAATGGCTGGATCCTGAGAGATGCAGAGGAAGCACTGCAGCCACTTTAGAGTGTTCTTGGTGCCTTGTCAGGCTGTGCCTCCCCTGGGTGAGTCAGGTTTGGGGTKTGTGTCCCCTACAACCCCTCGAGTGTCCCTGTGCTATGGGAGCTCAGCTCTGCATGGCAGTGTCATGGCCCTGTTTGTGCACCTTGGTGCAATCAGAGCAGGATTGGCTRGGCAGAAGGAGMAWCTGGAGCACATCTGGCTCAGAGCWGAKSTTTGGTTGGGCAGAAGGAGATTCTGGAGCACATCTGGCTCAGAGCAGAGCTTTGGTTGGGCAGAAGGAGAAWCTGGAGCACATCTGGCTCAGAGCTGAGGTTTGGTTGGGCAGAAGGARATTCTRGAGCCCATCTGGCTCAGAGCTGAGSTTTGGTTGRGCAGAAGGAGMWTCTGGAGCACATCTGGCTCAGAGCWGAGSTTTGGYTGGGCAGAARRAGAWTCTGGAGCACATCTGGCTCAGAGCTGAGCTTTGGTTGGGTTCCTTTGGGGTTCACCTCACTCAGTTCCTGTTCCAGCATCTCGTGCTCCACCCTCTAAATTATTTTTTCATTTATAACCAATCAGAACTTGTTCATTTGGTTACTTGTTCACTTCTGGCTCTGTGTTTCTACCGTGTTTGCTTTCCTGAGAGCAAGGCTGTTGCTTTCAGCTGTGTCTGGGAGCTTCCAGAAGGTTCTGCAGCCCCAGGGCAGGCTGTGATTGTCGGGCTGTGGTCATTGGGTGACTCCTGGGTGGGMTGGGGTAAAAGGGGCTGAGGGGAGGGGTCTCCTGGTGCTGTGGGAGCTGTGCCCTGGCTGGTGAGTGCCCAGTGGGCAGGGGGTGATGGGGATACTGGGAGGGTGTGGGAGGCAGGTCTGGAGCATCCCCACAACCCCTGAGCTTCCTTCAGGGCTGTGTCCTGGCCAAACCCCTCCTCCAGGCACAAAAACAAACAGATTTGGTACTTTGGGGAGCTCTTTATGTGATTCTACCTTGGTTCTGCTCCTCACAAACTGAGCTGAGCTGTGTTCTATCACAGCTTTGTGAAGGACTCAGGTGTGTAAAAACAAAAGGATCACCCCAAAGGAGTGGCACAATGATGGTTATGGAGTCCTTTATTTTGTCTGTGGGACACTCAGAGAAAACAAATGTGTGATTTTATTGTGCCAGCAGCTGCTTGGTGGGCAGGGCTGGAGGAGATGGAGTCACCTGCAGGAAATGCAGAGGGAAATCTGAAAAACTAATAAACTGAGGAATTTCCAGTGGGATACAGGAATTTCCAGTTGGATCCAAGAATGAACCAAGTGTCCCTGAGTTTGGAATCTCTGTCCCAGGAGAGATTGAGGCACTCTGCTCTGCTCAGCCCTGCTCTGCTGCCTGAGCTCCCTTCCAACCTGAATTATTCGGTGATTTCATGAATCCTATTGGTAAGCCTATAATACATCTCTTCATTACTACACATGCAGTAGATTTGAATAAAAGTATTAGCAGAAATAGGCTGTGTGAAATTCAAATATCCTACTTAGCATTTCCCTATTTCCTTCTGCATGTTTTTCCTGCTCATGATTCCCCTTACTGAAGAGAAAATGCTTTTAAGAATTTCTGAATACTCCTGGCAGAAAAAAATTCCCCAACGAAAACCCCCCAAACCGATCTTAATTTGAAATTATGAATTTAGTAATGTTATTTTTTTTTTTTACTTTCTTTGAAACAATTTTTTTTTTTCCTTTATGATTGGCGTCCAGAGTTCAATATTCACATTGTGAGTACAAAGGTTTGGTGAGAGAGATTGCTTAGGTTATGTCCTGGGAAAGCAGGAGAATAAAGATCAGTTTGGGGTGGGATCATTGCAGTTTTCCTTTGYTTCTGATGGAGCAGCTGACAGTAAATAGACAATCTAGCAGCAGATTTATTATAAACTGAAAATCTTCCTCCTGTGAGTTCCCTCAATGCTTTGAGATTTTGAATCTCAAAATCACATTAGAAAAATCTTTGCAAAAAAAAAAAAAAAATGGAGGAGCTTTGGAAAGACAAATAGAGCCTTAGATCAGTGTGAGTCTTCTGGAATGTTATATTTTCCCTGAGATTAATTTAATACAATATATGTCTGAGGAAAGAGCCTGAAATAGGGTAAATAGTAATCTCACAGAAGGAGCTACCCACTCGCTGTGTAGGTGTTTCTAAAAACTTACAGGGCATTTTTACTTATTAAATAACTYTTCTCCAGCTTTTCTTCAGAGGGATTGTTACTAAAAGAAAACAGAAGTGGCTGTGTAATGTGTCTTTTTCATCAGKTTGCTTGTTATATACAGAAATTCTCTCTCTGCTTTGTGCCAGTCCCCAGAATATCTCTGTACATTTAAAAAAAAAAAATAAAGGGGGAAAAAAAAGAAATAAAATAGAGATCTATTGTAGAAAGGTAATGCATTTATGAGATGTTTGGGAGATAAAGAGAAGATGCAAACTGCTCCAAATCTGCCACCCACAGATCTGTGCAATGTCCAAAGGACACTGGAGCCTTCCCTCACTTGATCATTCTCACAAGGGAGCATTTTCCCAGCTTTAATCRTTCTCATGGCATTTCTTGGAACCTTTTCAGGTTCAGGACATGCTTTGAGGTGAAGGATCAGCTCTGGGTGCAGTGAGCAGGACGTCCATGAACCTGGTTTGCCTCTGGTGCTCCGTGTCCTTACACAGTGATTCCCCTCTCCTGAGCTGGTGCTTTCATGGAGCTTTTTATGACACCCCCAAAGTCTTGATCCTGAATTAAAAGAGTCACCTCAGAGCCTGTTGGTTTTTTTTTTTTTTTTGGTTTTTTGAGTTTTTTTTGTACATTAAATTAGGATTGCTCTGCTTGGCCAACACACACCACTTTGCGGTTTTTGTTGTTGGGTTTTTCCTGGTAGTGTAGCTGCTCTCACTTCAGCTCATCCTGCAGTTCTCCACAGTTTTTGTCCTTCCTCCTCCAAAATGCTCTCTCTATTGTTGAGCTGCCCCCTCCCTGCTTACAGCTCAGTCCCTTTTCCAGTCCCAGAGCACCATTAGTGACCTCTCTCCTGCAGGAGGGCACAGCACTCATCCCCACATCTCATTGCCCAYTTATCCATGACATTCCCTCTCGTGCCACAGCTTCTCAGTTCATCACAAAACCCTGATGGAGAAATTTGCTGAAAGCCTTTTAGAAATACATATAAACTTCTATTAACTGGATCACTTGGACTGCACTGTCGTGACCTTTTGGGACCAYTTTTGTGTTTGTAAGGGGCAATTTCCTGTAAGAGGAGGCAGGTGGACTCTCTCAAAGTACATTATTTTTGTCAAGGTGTCTGTTAACTTGTTTTTCCCTGCAGTTTCTATAGAAGTCTGACTTTCAGACAAGTTATTTCCCTCCATCTAYCCTGGTTTCTTTCTGAAATTTGGTGCCATATTTGTCTCTTCCCCATGATTTTAAGTCAATGGTTGTTCACTGCTGTGAGTGATTTTTCTATTTGACTTCCATTGGATGACCATGGTTTAGTTCTCATCATTGGATATTGTTCATAATGTAAAAATATCCTGGAATCTTTCCTACAGACATTTCAGCTTCAGACAGGTTTCCTGGTTGTGTGGTTTTTTGGGTTTTTTGTTTTTTTTTTTTTTTTTTTTTTTTTTTTTTTTTTTTTTTTTTTTTTTTTTTTTTTTTTGAGTCCTCCACAGTGGAAGATTCTGGAGTAAGAATTGCCTTTCTGACACAGGGACCATACATAAAGAATTTGGCTTCTCTGAATGCTTCCCTCTAAGTACATGGATTGGCATTATAGATTTTTAAAGAGTTTTCTGCTCTGTGCTTGTTGTTTCCTAAATTCCTCTTTGGTTGACTTACTGAGTGTGTTCAAAGTACCAGAGCTTTATCAGCACTTCATTTTTAATGGGATGCCTCACTCTGTCCTACAAGCTTTAGGGAAGGCTAAAACATTTTGAAGATCTTTAAGGAAATGGAAACATGTTTGAATATAGTAAAATATGCTTATTTCTCCTTTGCTGCTTAATTTGATTTCCCTAAAAGGTCATTTTTTCAATTTTTTTCTTTTCCTTTACAATAGTCCATATAATGTCAGGCACTTTGCTGAATAGGGAAAGATTTAATTACAGACTTAAATATTCTGCTGAATCGGGGCTTTGTAACTCCAACTTCCCCAGAGCCTAAGTGATATTTAATGTATTGACTAAGAGAATAAAATTCACCCCAAACACCTTGACAGTTAGTTAAAGCTAGTCAAAGAGATCAAAGCTCAATTTAGCAACTTTCTTTGCCTTTTTYCTCCTCATTTTCCTTCAACTAATTCTCAAGTATTTAGCACACTTTCCTTTTCTTTGCAATGCTGCACACAACATCAAATCACCCTGAGAGCAGTTTATTTCTTCATTTCTGGTGAGTTATGAGTCGAGGGATTTGCAGTGGTTATCGTAGCCTTCCCTTCCTTATTGTTCATTAATTACAGCTCTGCTGTTCAGATGGAGATTTATCCCAAAAACTGAAACTCTCGCCTTCATTTTGGATGGCTCGCTTTAGATTTACCGAAGCTTATCTTGATCTCAGGTCTTCCTTTTAAATTAGTTTCCCTGGGGTTCTGAAGTTTTATCAGATAGGGGAATAGTAAACAGTTGTTCAGACTTCAAGCCCTAATGTTTCAGATTAAAGCCACGACAGATTTGCTTTCCTGCTAGAAGTTCCAATTGAAGCAAAAAATGCCAATTCAGGAGTTTCTTTTTAAAGAAATTCTTTGCAGAAGGAAAAACCAAAAGCCTATATTTATTCAACTTTGCTTTATTTAAAGATTAAATGAACCTGGAATGAAAGCTGCTTACTTTACAGTTATTTATTTTCTGTAATGCACAAAATCTTCCTGACATAGAGCCCACCTCTCCAGCCAGACCATCCCCAAAATAGCTGTTCAGACATGGTATTTTGGTTAATAATGAGCTCCCAAACCCATGTATCTAGGCAGAAATAACAGTTTAATGTTGGGTTTGGAATAASGSAAACTAGCCAGTTTGGGRAAAAATAATTAGAAATGKCTTYTTGATAACAGGAGAGATTGGCTCAKTCATGAATGATARAGRTWGATTGGATTGGTGATCACTGGTGCTTTAGGGGATGATTTTGGGATTGCTGAGGATGATTTTGGGGTTGGTGTGAAGGGTACAGGAGCAGCTTGTTACTGGATCTCCTCAATGGACTGGAGGAGGTGTTGGTGACATTTGTGAGGTTTTGGTATTTGTGTATTAAAAAGAGAATATGCAAGGATTAGGACCAAGGATTAAGCCAGGGGTTAGGAAGAGGGACTCTGAAGTAAGATTACAGGTGGATTAAGTAATGCTAAAAYTCTACAGAGCTCAGGTGATTATTTTTTTTTGGTCATTTCTTGATCTCCTTGTAGCTTGTTTGTGCAAAACTCTGATACGTGGGTTTGTCTTTTAGCCACAGTCCTAAAACCTCCCCCACTGAAAGGCAGAATCTTTATTGGGTAGAGCTCCAGTGGGCCATCACTGGCTCCAAACTGGGAGGAATCATTCAACATTCCTGAAACTTCTGAAAATGTCACTTTATCTTGGTATGTGCACAGACACGCATGTGCCAGTGTCTGCCATCCAAATAAATAATTCCAGCCATCTCATATCAAACCGAATATCCTCGAGCTGATCAAAATGTTCAGCACCACCCTCTGCCAGCTCATTCCCCCATCCCAGCCCATCCCAGTGCTGGTTTCCCACCCTGCCCTGATCAGAACAGTTTCAGTCTGGGTTGCAGACCAGGCTTTGGCAGCCTCCCTTGGGTGCTGGATTTAGTTTTGGTATCCAAATTTGAGGTTTTGTGCTCTCCAGGTCTCCTGGTTCCTGTCCAGTTCCCTTCTCCAGCACCAAAAAGCTGCGGATTTCTTCCTTAAAGCTGAGCTGGGAGAGCCAAGAGCTGTCCCTGAAGGGTTTGGGGTGGGCTGGGAGCCAAAGCTGGCAGGATTTGTCTCTCACCTCACCCTGTGCCATGGCTCCTGGCTGCTGGGATGGGCTGTGCTCTCTGTGCATTCCACACCATCCATTCCTCTCCTACTCCCYTTAAAAAACACTACTTTCATTTTTAAAGCATTTCACCAAAATGTTCAATTCCTTCTCATCTTTGTTCAGACCTTGCACTAGCAATATCTTCTGTTTTCCTTTCTTTTTTTTCTTTTATTAATTTCTTTCTCACTGCAGAGTCCAAGGCATTTCAGGTGCAGGCAAAGACAAAAAATCAATCTTTATTTGCCTCTTAAAAAAAAAAAAAAAAGTCAGATTTGTAATTTTGAGATTTTCCTTTGCACCCATCAGTTTTGGGATTTCACTGTTTTTTTGACAAATAAAAGGCATTTCTTGATGTCTCCAAGCTCTAATGGTTCTAGCAACAGGTTAGGAACTCTCATTTGTAGCTATATTCTTTATACAATAAATAATAAAATATAAGGYGATAAAATTAATGAGAGAAAAAATTGGTAAGAAATCAGTGACAAGCCCCTGACAGTTGAATGCAACTCATACAAATGTGTCTGGTGCTAAGAGCTTCAACCAGCAAATTAATCTGAACTTCCTGAACTCTTCCCTTTCATTTCTGCTCTTCCTTCATGTGTATTTTATTCCTGTCAGGAAAGCCTTTGCTCTTCCAACAGTTTCACAGAAGATGTTCAAAACTGCAGTAAACTAGCAGACATGTGCAGAAACTTCCCTACAGTCTTTAAAAATTAAAAAAAAAATTGGTGGTGCCATCTGGAGTCTTGGAAAGCTTAGAGAATTTTCTTTGCAAAAACGTGTTTGCACACTTAAAGGTGTTTTCTTATACATCTTGTGTTATCATCATAATATTAAATCCCCCAACAGCAAATAGAAAAGTGAAAGGAGTCTTAATTTTTTTTTTTTTTGTTAAGGATAGTTTTGATTATAAGGATATTTTTGATTACTTGAAGAACATGGGGGTAGCTTTATATAAATGTGCTTTGGAATAGAGGAGCAAATTGTGCATTTCAGGGTTTTTACTGGGTTTCAGTGTGGGATTTCACTGTGGCAGCAGCTGCAGTCACTTTTCCAGCGCCATTCTGCAGCTCTGCTGTTCTGCACATGAACCAAACCATGGAAGGTATTAAATAACCTTAGGCAGGGCACGAGGAGTGCTGGAATGGAGAAATTTTGGGATGTGGCTGGAGCAAGGAAATCCTTGGTACCAACACCTTGTTTCAGGGTTTGCAGCATCGTTGAGAGAGCTGTTTGTGTCTCCTTGGAAGTGGTTCTGTTTTGGCAAAGCCACCAAAAAATATTTAAAAAAAAAAAAAAGAGAGAGAGAAAATGAAAAAACAACATCTAAATTCTAAAGATGGAGTCGTACACTAACACAGGAAATGGTATAATTGTATGGGTTTGAGGATAACAGTATATTTTCCTGGATAGACTTTACTCATATTTTGGAATTTCTATCGATTTTTCTTGATATCAGTGGCCAAATCTTGTTTATGCAGCAGTGCCCTGGAATGGCACTCAGACACATCAGCTCAGCCCTCAGTGACACAAAATCTCAGCACAAATCTCCAGCAGCAGCAAAATGAACTTTTGCTGCCTTGGGAATGTGACAGACGAGCATCAGCCAATCCTTAGGATTCTGCCTCCTGTTACACCTTTCCTTCTCAGAGGAATGTTGGAGCAGAATGAATTTAAAATATATTCTCTTAGTAGAAATAACAGCATCTGCTTTTCTTTTTATTTTCCATATAAACCTGTGCAAATACGGCTCTAAATAAATATAAATATATGAACCTGTGTAGGAACTTGCAGAAATCCTAATGGGTACAAAATCCAACTGCAAGCCTGCATTTGTRTTTTTATCTGTAAAGATGACTGGAGGGATTGGTGTGTATGGAACATTTTATTCCAAACAAACATTCTGTATTTCCACAATATTTCTGTACTAAATCCCTTGGTTTCTGCCACACCACCTCCCTCAACTCCCTACTCAAGGAAGCCACTGATGTCTTTTCTAAAGCCTCCAGGACAAGTATGTCATCAAGTGGCTAAGAAAGGGAAATACTCTGAGCTCTACCAGAAGTAAAACAAGAAATGGTCTGAATTTGAAACTAAAAAATGCTCATAGTTTGTTAGAAATTTTAGGAAAGGTCTGGAACATGTCTTGTACTCCAATTTTMTGCCTTTTAAAGGTCTTGCATTAAGTCAGGGATTATTTTTTAATCCATTATGCTTGATGCCGGTTAAAATAAAAAGAGCCATTTTTTCTTCCATTTAAAATTTGAAAATCGATATTTCAAGTTTCTCTTTAAATGAAGCAGGRTGAGATACAACCACATCCCTGTGAGTTCAGCTYTGAATRTCAGCAAATTCCRCATTCCTYTCCTGCATTTGTCMTCTGAGTCGTACCCAGTCCCCACCCCTCACTCTGCAAAGGAARGAGTGATGAGGATTTGTGTTTTCCATTCCTTCTCTATGGATAACAGCTCTGATTTTCARTGGTGGAGGCAGTGCTAGTGCTGGCTGGAAGCTGTCAGAATCACTGGAGTGTTCAGCACAGTTATCCCTGTGACTGTCTGTGGAATTCAAAGCCATAAAACACAGCTGAAGTCAGGTCCCTTGCTTAGCTGTCTAAAATGGTTGAATTCTTTCTCTGGAGGCAAATGTGAAGGAAGAGTTGAAAAAGGAAAGGATATCTGAAARCTAAAAATAAATCTATTTTCCAATGCTTTGTTTATTTGGCATTCAGTGAAAAAATGTGAAAAAAAATGTGACATAATGATAGAGAAATCTGTGT
Source organism: Malurus melanocephalus (assembly GCF_030028575.1). Lineage (NCBI taxonomy): Eukaryota > Metazoa > Chordata > Aves > Passeriformes > Maluridae > Malurus > Malurus melanocephalus. The sequence continues at coordinate 30,731 of NW_026624440.1, forward strand.
GGAAAAGCTCAGTAGGATCTTCCCTGTCCTGTGGTGTGCTCTGAGCTGTCTGTCCAGGGCTGTGCTCACCCATCCCTCACCCCATCCCAGCCCAGGATCAGCTCTGCAGGGTCAGGGTTCCTTTTTCTCCCCGTTATCTCCCCCCTTTCTCTGTGTCCCACAGAATGGATGTGGGGCAGAATTCCTGACAAACTGACAATCCTCATGTTCCTGCTCCCTCACCAAGGAAAATGGTTCATTTTGTGTGCAACATTCCTCCTGGAGTGATGCTGAGTGGCCCTGTGGATGTATCCAAGTCAGTCCAGGGTGTGTAATATCTCTGCACAGAGACCACAGGAGGAGCTGTATCTTGGATATTTCTCAGAGCTGCAGTAAATCCTCAAAGTTCAGTGTTCTGGGTGGAACACTTCTTGGGGGGAACACAAAAAGGATTGGTGGAAGGTGATGGTATCAGAATGTTCCTTGGAGCACCAGTGAAGGCGTGGCTTGGACACAGAAATTGCTGTCAGGGACTGGTGTTATTGGGTAAATAGTGTAGAACTGGGCAAGGACCTTTTAACATGACAGAAAAAAACAAATGTTTTTTTCCAGCACAATGATTGTGTCAATCTCATCGTTTATGAGCTCACTGTACTCTAAAGTTTGTGAAACACCAGAAGAGATTCAGAGCCTGTGTGACACGACAAACTGAGTGCCTGAAGGGATTTAACCATCCTGGAACACCAAAAGTGATGTAGCCAGGCTTTGAGGAGCACAAAGGATGAGAATGTTGCATTATCTCCCTCTCAAAGGATTCCTTGTCCACCCTGCTGCAGAGATGCACTTTGCTGTTCCTTTATTTGACTGCATGAKCAGATGTTAACAAATTCTAACCTGTGGATTTGGCAGCTGGTGTCAAACACGCTCTGCTGTAGAAAGAATTTTATTTCTTCAGGAGAGTGGATATTCTGTTTTATTTTATGCAAGAAAAATGGATAGAAAGATGAGCAAGACTTAAGAGTAGGGAAATACAATAGTTGTATTGAGAGGATGTATTTCATCCCGCTCTGCCTGTTCCCTCATCCTGATTTAACTGTCAGCCTGCATGTGGCAGCTTTTATTGTAGCTTGAGAAGATGAATAGAGACAAAAACCCAGAAAATGGAGAGAAACAGGGAGAGGAAATGCATTCTTGAGCATGCCTTCAGCAAATTTCTGACCTTGGAGAAAGAAAGGAGTTGTTTATTAGTTAGAATTAGCACCACCTCTTGGGCTGGTGTGCTCTCCAGTTGCACACTGTGTGATCTGGGACCCTGAAGAATGCAGTTTAGGATTATCTGCAGAGGTTGGATTTTTGTTGATAAGACCACATTTTTATTGTGTCCACACGTGAAATGAAATTGGCTGCATTGCTCAGATCTGTACTTAGGGATGAACGCCCATTTTTGAAAAGCCTTTTTGAATTTCACCCTTGAGGGCTTTGCCTGCACATCCTGAGAGTGTCTCACTGCTCCCTCTGGGGAAKCAGAGTTTGTGACAGGATTGGGTGCAGATCCTGTGAGCAGACAGTGCCCTGGRAATGCTGAACCCTCAGATCTCCAACCCTGCATCCCCATCAGACAGAGCAGAGCCTTTCCTGCCCCAGGCACAGTACAGCCAGGAAACCAGAACATTCTCCATCACTGAGACTGAGCAGAGCAAACAATCTCCAGAAAGAACTCTGAAGGTCAAGGCCAGGATCTGCTTCACTCACCTCCAATAAATTCAGGTTTATTACCCCTTGCCATGGAGGCTGTAGTTTAGTAAATGCTACAGATCTGGCAGAAAACTATTTTCTCTCAGTTTTAATGCTGTTAAAGGCATGCTGAATCCATGAGTTAGTGTGTCTACAGATTTTAACTGTGGTGTGGTGCTGTACTCTTTGCAGTGCTCTTTTATTTTAGTAAGCCTAAATTATTTTAGTCTGGGCACCAAAATAAATGGCAACATGGCTTTCTAATCTTTCATTTATAGAGTTTCCAGAGGAGAAAAATGCATAAATACCTTCTCTCCACAGTAGAGGATCTTTCCTCTTCCCCCTGCTCCAAAAAATCCAACAGAAAGCCAAAACCAGAACAGAGGCTGCAGGAATTTGAGCTGCTTCACTTCCTTCCACGGTCAGAATAATGAGCAGGAAAGTTCTAATGTGCTAAAGTCAGGTGGAAAATAGAAGGACTGTGAAGATCAGACATGGTTTGATGTTCAGAAAGCCTAAACAGAGACYTAAATCTCATTGTTTAAGCAAGAGATAGAAAAAGAAAGCAGAAATAGCTTAAAGAGTATAAATTATTAAACTTAATAATGGGAGAGAAGAAACCAAATGACCTTCAGAAAGCTCACAGAGTTCTTGATTCTCGGTGTTTGCTTTTCCCATCCCTCCTTTCCATGGGCTGTGCTCCCCACAGGGCTGGAGTGCTCAAACATCCCCTGCAATTCCAATCTTACTGAGGGCTTGTATGACCAAAGTGCATTTACCTGTTATTTATATCATTTATACCAACAGATTAAACTGCAGCAGGGACCAATAATCAAGATTTACAGGGCCATGACCTCTTGTTAATTAGATATTGTAGTAAAAAAAATGGAGCAAAACCGTTTTGAGATCATATCTTAGTGTAAAATTGTTCTGTTTTTTTTTTTTTTTGGATGCAGCTTTTTACAAGCTCAGAATGATTAGGAAATTTTAAGATAACATCTTGTTTGAGCACACTGCTGCCCTTTTAGGGATGGCATTTTGTAGGCCAGTGAAAAACCACTCCTGGACATGGGATTTTGGACACCTGATAATTCTTATCAGACTCCTGTRGCAGTAGGATCTGGCTTTTATAAAAGGAAAGTCCTTCCAGATATTCAGGGAAGAGTGGAGGAGATCAGAAACATAAAACTCAAAAAAGGAAAAAGGAGAATCCTCATCCCCCAACTCATTAATCTCCAGCTCATCACCCCCAACAGAGGGAATATTTCCAGAGAGAACAGCAGGTCCAGGAAATAAGATCAGAAATGTTTCATCTTGATATATTTCTTGCATTTTTTTTAAGTGAAGGTTGTTTTTCCAAGCCCATTTGCCACACTGTGCAAAGTGTTCACCACCCTGTGGTTTGTTCAAATTCAGAGCTGTCGTAAATTTGGGATTTGGGAAAGAAAAGGATTAATGTCAGTGAGGAACCTGGGAAAGATCAGCTGCATTCACACAGCCCAGGGAGATGTACTGGTGATACCCCATTTCTGTGAGAGGGAAATGCAGGTTTTGCTCGAAAAACACATAAAATTTAAAAATTGTGGTGTAGTTCCAGCGCTGCAGGTCCATGTGCAGAGTCCTGGGCTGTTCCTGTGAGTTGCCTCTCAAGCTGTGCGGGAAAAAAAAAAGAGCACAAATCAATGTTTTGGTGAGAAAATATCAACGGGGGTTATAGACAGAAGGGKTTTTTAAGTTTTTGCGGAGGTAAAAGCCGACTCTTTCATTCCCTTTCCTGATACATGACAAATYTCTCACTGCGAGGATTCCTTACCAGGCTCCCCTCAGTGAGAAAAAGAAGTCGTTATCCTGCTAAAACCCTTCAGATTTCACTCAGGAATGTTTCAAATCTTTCTCATCCGCTTAAGTTTTTCTTTGTAGCAGTATGAACTGTTGCTATCAAAGCAATCACCTAGTCTGCGTGTGAGCAAAGGGAAGCGTTTCACAGGTTTCACATGGTGATACAAACAGCTCGGGCTGCTGGATGCCTCCTCTCTCTAAATAATGTCCCAAATCCTGGAAAAAAAAACCTGGAAAACGAGATTGGGTGCCATTCTGGAATTTGTGAGAGACAAAATGATCTGACTTCACCTGAAACCGAGCTAGAAGTGGTTTGTCGGGGCAGTGATTACTGATGAGGCGTGTTTGATTTTTCAGTAAATTACCAATTTGAGCAGGGAAGTTTTCAGTTTTTAACAGCAGAGACAGCTTTATCAGGGTGACAAGTGGTTCTCAGCTCCCAGCTTGTGGCTGCYGTGGTGTTAAAGCCAGAGCTCCATTTTCCCCTGCAAGGGACACAAATCTCCCGTTAAGATGACACGGGTTTAGTTTTGTCATCTGCTTTGCAGTTCTTGCTGTCCTAATGGGATCCTCCGGGGTGGCTTTGGCAGATTTTACAAACCCAAGGACAAAGGAGAGCCAGGGCAGGGTGGAGCTGGGCTCCCCTCTTGTTTCACGTCAAAACAAACCAAGGTTTCATAAAAAAACAAGTTTTCATAATTATGATGCTTTGGTGGATGTACAGAAAGTGTTGTGTCCCACCCTGAAAATATTCCATTGGAAAATGGGAAATAGATTGGGATTCACAATTCCTTGACTTTAGGGATCAGTTGGTGGCAGCTTATGGAAAGGATTGCTGAGAAGGATGGAGAAATCCATGTTTGGAGTCACCCTGCCAGGAGCCCCTGCACGGTCACACCTTTGACAGGACCAGTTCTGTTTGGGTTCTTGGCTGCTCTGAGATTTTAGTATGACCCTATTCCATGAATTGCAATTTCCCTTTCTCATTTGAAGGATTTCACACTATTTCTATGCCGTTTATTTAGATTTTTTTTATTTCTGTTTTTGAGAGCAGGGAAAAATAATATTTCAGATCTTTTCCAAAGTTCGACATCAGCTGAGCACGTGCAAATTAAGGCAGAGTTGGACTTAAACAGTGAACTATTTGAAGTTATTTCTGTCAGGAAGAGTGATTTTTTTACCTGGCCCTGCATCAACACAAACCCATCAGTTCCACCCCTGACAAGACCACTCTCACAGGCAGCTGTCACACAGACAGTGYGACACTTTGATCTGGGGTTGTCACATCATGGATTTGATATTTSAATTTGATGTGCCAGGGTTTGCAAGTTTGCTGTAACTTAAGGAGTTGTACAGAACGTGAGGGGTTTATTTTTTCCAGATTTGTGGAAAATTCATGAACATGGGAAGGTATTTGGTGATGGAATTTGATAACATGATAGAAAAAAAAAATAATTAATGGTTTGCTGCCAACTTGCATCACGTTTGCCCATCATTATCAATTCTGCAGCTCCTGGTTCCATCCTCAAAAATAAAAAAAATCCTGGGAATCAACACATATCTGATTAGAAGGTGCTGCTGAGATCCCTTTGAAAAATACTGAAATGGAAACCCCACCAAAACTGGTGCATTGCTGGGTTCCAACATGATCTGTGAGCACTCAAACTGTCCATGGAGGACAGCACTGATTTTTAGTGAAATCTATTTCAATTTTGTTACAATTCTTCATTGAGAAATCAAGAGTTCATACTTTGATTATGGGCTAGAATAGAGAAATGCTCTCTGTGCCCTGTTGTGCTGCAGCAGGCCATTTCCCAGGCTGCTGTCTAAATCAGATTTTCTGATCTTTAAAACCCTGAACACAAGACTGGGCTGGTAAGTCACCAGTGGAGTTTCCTGCTGGCTAAGACAAGYGATGATTCAAAAATATTCCAGCTCTTTCCTTGGCTCCAGACCTGAAAGGAAAAATCCCAGCTCATGAAGAAGTGACTCATTACAGAAAATAGAGCTGCCATCCTCCCCTACTGAAAATATTTCTCCATTTTAACATAATTCTGCTGGAACAACGGTCCGCTGAACTTTGCAGTTTCCTGTGCAGCTGCTCTGGAAGCTGCACAGTGAGTAAAACAAAAGGAAACCCTTTCAAATTGGTTCCTGAGGCTGCTCTGGGGCTTCAGGGGGTCTGTTTAATTGGCAGGGTTTCTCTCCACCCAGCCTGTGGCACTCAGGGTTTGGGCACTCAGGWCTTGGCTTCTGATGTGTTCACCCAAATGTGGTAAAGCTTGGAGCAGGTGACAAACTTCATCAGGTCCTTTTCTCCATCAGAGTTTTATCCAGCTTGGTGAATTAATTTGTGAATTCATTTCAAAGTCTGGTCTGCCTCAAAAATCCAGGAGGATGGTGAGGAAGAGGAAGCAGGGCCAGGGAGACTGAGCACTGCAGCAATGCCAGTAGGATTCCAGGATTTTCTATTTTCTATCTCCTCCTTTCATTTCCAGCTCATCTGTGGTAAGAATGAATGAGTTAACGTCAGCTCTGGAAAGGTGCAAGCCAAGATGTGTGTAACTGAGAGTTATGAACAGCACAGATGAATTCCACTGCATCCATTAAAGTGCAATGTGCTGTTAAAATTCCTGCACATAAAGGATAAGATGTGTCAAGACTAAAAACAAACAAGCAAGCGATTTTTAACCTTATTAAGGTCTGATGCCTTTCTGTCTAGAGGCCTTAATCTTTTAATACAGAGCTATAAAGAACAATTACTTTTTATAGGTTACGATTACAATCTCGGATGATTTACTGTTTGGTTTATATTGCTGATGAGAGTTGGGCTGTTAATTTTACTGGATTTTTTTTCTTTTGATTTGGTGGTCTATCTCATTCAGGCTCTCACTGCATTTTCTGTTAGCTAAAACTCCTTCATGCTCCCGTGTCAGCAGGTAACTCAGCTGTGTAGTACAATTTGTTGAGGATGTAGCAGCAGAAGAAGCATTGCCCCCTTTCAGATGTGACATTTGGTGTATTGCCTGCACGTGCAGCATTGTCAGGGGGGCTGTTTCTGACCTGCAATGCATTATCTGCTCCACTGACTTTGGGGCTGTTTATCACCAGTGACACATTTCTCTGCAGGAACCTGCCATTCTTCTTGTGGCTGCTTTAAAACCCTAAATGCACACGTACAGTCTGCGTTTTTGAGAGTGGAATGAAACCAGATTTTTTTTATTTTTTTTATTTTTCTTGGTAACAATTCCCTTCAATGTTGTCAGTTAAACAGGGTGCTTGGTAAGCTGCTTTTGCTACGGTAACAAATATCATGTTAAAGAGCAGAGGCACTGTAAGACTGGAATTAATTATGTATGCTTTATGCTTGTCCAACTAACCACGCTGTATTCCCCATGAAATACTTAACACATCTGTGCACTCCTAAAGCCAAATAACATCACTGTAATTGGAGACTTATTTTGAGCAGCCAAGAAAAGGTTTGGTTACACCTCCAGGAAAGCCATTCTTTCGGAGGGGGGCTTTTTGTCATTTGTATGCTCTGATTGTGAGCTGCTTAATTTAGTCAAAGATTCTAATTGAGCTTATTGGCAGGCTGCCTGATATTTGGCACAGTAGGAATCTCCAAGYTGGAACCTTTGGGGATGTTTTCAGAGGAACGTATGTCTCCTATTTCATGCTTTATTGTGGCAGACTGATGAGAACTTCTAAAGCAAATGACAGCTGACAGAAAATAACTCACGCCGGAGTTTGCTCTCCCACTGTTGCTATTGCAGTGATGAATTTCAGATATTCTGTTTTGTTTATAAACACGTGGGGGTTTGAAATGATGATAATAGGTGGCAGTGGCAGCAGAATAATTCGGTTTGGAAGCAGAGGTTGAGTGTGGAAAGAGCTCTCAGCAGGGATGATTTCTGACTAAGCAGTCTGAGGCTGCTGAAGGAGTTAAAGATAGATGTCATTTGACAGAGCAGTGTGTGCCCTGGTCTCAGCAGACATAATAGGATGAAATTAAGAAATATGAATATTTCGGCTWCAGACAAGGCTATTTCCTGTTACTAAGACCTGCTCTAGTTCGAAGTCTCTCAAGGAAAAGAAAAAAAAAAAGCTTCTCCTAGCAGGGAATATTTAACACCATGCTGAACAATATGCTAATCCTCAGAGGAACATTACAGAATTGTCAGCAGGATGAACTGGCTGATCCCTTCCCTCCCTGTTCTGTTTCATTTCAATATCTCACTGTTTCTGTTTAGCAGAACATGAACCCCACAGTTTGTGCTTTTCTCATTCCCCTGGTGCTGCAGGACATCTCCCTGATTTCCACTGCTGCCTTGGCAGTGCTGGCTCCAGCTGGAGCATCTGAGCTCCATTTACCCAGCTCCACCCCCAGGATCTCTGTGGGACCATCAGATCTCCATCCTGGGACCATCAGATCTCCATCCTGGGACCATCAGCTCTCCAAAGACCCAGGGCTTTGCAAACGGACACACACAAAGCAAAAGTGCCTTTGAATTGTCATCTCCCCTCCACTCACCAGGGAGGAGCTAATGAAGGATTTATATGAATATCTGCCCCCTTTTTTGCCTCTGGAAACATGGAGGTAATTCCACTTAAACATTTRTGTGAAAAATGAGACAAAATGATGCTGAGAATAGTTTAAAAAATGTTCTTATTAACTCTTCAAAGCATTTTAGGTGAGATGAAACTGCTTTTCTGCCAGATCTAGAGTGTTGCACGCACGTTTAACCATTCTTTGGGTATTAA
>NW_026624440.1:39344-69414 GCF_030028575.1 Malurus melanocephalus
AGAAGAGAAGAGAAGAGAAGAGAAGAGAAGAGAAGAGAAGAGAAGAGAAGAGAAGAGAAGAGAAGAGAAGAGAAGAGAAGAGAAGAGAAGAGAAGTTTGCCCATCCCAGGGGAAGGCATGAAGGTGTTTACGAGGTTTTTGGTGATGAATTGCAGATCTTTGGAACAAGACCAAAGGGGAAACGGAGGAGTCCATAAAGACAGAGCAGACACAGCCATAAAGAACAGATTCCCARGCACCACTGAGGAGCAGGCAGCTCCTCATTAAGAACTGCTTACAGTACATAGATATAGTCCCAATCAATTTGTTTTATTTTAACAGTGCATCAGGTGCTTCCCATAAAATCTGAGGGCACCGAGCACTTAATTGAAATCAGCCACATATAACCCCTGCTCTCAAATAAATCTGTTCTTCAGGAGTAATCAACTAAGCCTTACCTACATAATTATATAGAGGGTAGCATAAAATAGAACCTAATTGTTTCAATAATTATCATCCTGTACATACTCAATCAATACACTTTTAATAATTGACCTGTCGCTACAGAGGACCACTTTTCTCAGAGGAATTTTTTAACAGTTTTCACAGTGGAAATTGTCCAAAGCTCAGTGTGCTGGTTCTAAATATACAGGGAAAAATGTCAAAAACATCTTAATTTTGTTCTCAGAAAACCTCAGGTTTGTTTTTCCTCCTGTATTACTACAAAACTGCTTATGCAGTTACAGTCTTGATAAGGCCCTTTTTTCCCAAATCCCATTTTTCCTGGGATTTTTGGGATCTACTTCCTGTGACATCTCAGAACTCTTTTCCCAAAATTCCATTTTTTTTCCTGAGATTCCTTGGATCTGCTCCTTGTGAAATTCCAGGGTTTTTTTTTCTTTCACTTCCCCCTTGAAACATTCCAAGAAATTCTTGCTCCACAATGCCTTACAAAGTACACAAACCCAAAAAAGGGCTCTCATCAGATCCCCATCTGTTTCCCAGGTGCTGATTCCCTGATCAGGGCTCTGAGTGTGAGCTGTTTGCTGCACACAAACCAATAAATCCTAATTGCAAATCAATAAATCYCAGATACAATCCAATTAGTTGTCATAGAGACTCTCGTGTTGAGCAAATGTAACTGATCTGTTTCAACCTGCTAATTTAAGTGGACCAATATTTAATTAATTTAATTGCAGGCCAATAGGTTTAGTGTGTCGTGCAATAGAAACAATAAATGCTTTGAAGTCTGATCCACTGAGGTCAGTTTGTTGGCTAAATCAAGTGAGTTCCTGTGGGAGAGGATCCCGTAAATGCCTTCAAAGTCCTCTTCCTAACAGTTCTCTTGTGGGGCTTCTTTTTGTAGGAAATTAGCTCTAAATCCGCACAAAATGCGGTTTATATAAATAAACTTTAGGGTACAGATTTAGCTCTCCAGTGAACTTTCACACCTGGACAAACCAGCACTAGAACGGCTGTAGAGGGTCGTTTTTAGAAGTGTGAAAAGAATTGGGATCATCTGTGGCAATAGAGGTTTAAAAAAAGAGAATCTGTGCATCTCTGCCAAAGGTAGAGCATTTCCAGAAATACTAAATAACTTCAGAAAAAAAAAAAAAAAAAAAAAAAAAAAAAAAAAAAAAAAAAAAAAAAAAAAAAGAAACAATTAGGAGAAAACAAGGCTCTTCACACTGGGAAAGACTGCAGAGGTGACTGCACAAGTCTGTGAGTGCTGCTGCTCTGGGGAGAGATTAAAATCCAAAATCTGTGTGATGAATGGAGTCGAAATATAAAACCACCCAGGGCTGCCCAAGGGGTGCTGCTGATGAAAAACCAGCTGAGATCACTCTGAGAGAGTGGGCACCGTAACTGCACTGATTTGGGGAGATAAAATCCTAAACACTAAGGAAATCTCATCCAACAGGCTGTGAAATTCCCTCGAAAGGTTTATTTCATTTTAATTGTAGCTCATGAACTCTTTGTCCTTTGCACTAATGATACCATGTACATTTATGATTGATAATATGTTCATTGATGGTTGATATCATTTTCATTGATGATTGATAATATATTCATCTTAATTGGGTGGGATTCTTTGGATTCCTCAATGCGAGGGTCAGCTCTGGGGCTGAGTCATGACAAATTCAACCATGACAAATTTAACCATGAAAATTCAACATGAAAAATTTAACCACGTGCCAACCTGGAGCACGGAGTGGTGGGATGAGATTTGCTGTGGGGTTAGGAGGGAAGAAATTTCCAATTCTGTTCCAGACTGTGGGAACTGCTCTAAATATTCCAAATTGTTGCACCCAGCTCGTAAACAGCAGTTTATCCAGAGGAATTGAATCAAAATCTGCAGCCCTGTCTCTGGTAATAGTCCACAGATAAGTTTCTTTCCTTTCAGAGGTGTTAGGCTCTGCATTAGGAAATATTCACAGATAACTTTTTTCCTCCCACTGAATATGCAGAAAGTGACTCAGAACTGCCTTAAACGCTCCCCAAAGAAGGAAGATGACAGTCCAGGGGAATTTATTTCAAAGCAAAATTCTATTGCTTGCAAGRGAAAATGAATAAAGTTGGGAATTCRTAGCAGAGAAGCCTTAAGACTCCTTAGCTTAAAATCATTCCTCTTTACCATTCTAGCCTGATCTCTGAAGAACAGCAAAATTACCTGAAAAAAACCTCTGCATAAATAATTGATTTCCTTTACTCTAGATGTGGATTTTCCCTGCACAAAAATATTCTTGTGGAGTAGAGTTTGTGAGGCTGTGAGAGTGAAGGATTTGGTCTTTTGCTCAGTACACGATGGWTCTTTCTGGTTTTCCTGGCTCTGCTTCCCAGTTCTGGCAAAGAAAAGCTCTTACACAGAAATAAATGATGGGTTGGGGTCTGGGTTAATGATTTGAATTTGTATSACAATTTGTTTCTGCTGGATTTTATTTTTTTGCTCGTACCAGGGTCAGGTCTAGGCTGTTCTGCAAAATTAGAGACTCTGGGCATGAAATAAACCCCAAAATGAAGGGAGAGGATAATTTTAACAGTGCCTGTGTGGGTTTCTGGAGAGGGAGAGATGAGTTTATCCTCCACAGAAAGAGCCCAGAGAGGCCCCAGAGGRTTCTGAATATCTGACAATATCTGTGGGTGCTGTGTCAGTCCCTGATAATGTGAATTTTTATCCTTGATGGCCCAAAACAGGAGTGCTTGTAGCCACAGGTTTCTGATATTGCAGAAAAAAAAATAACCTAAAGAGCACCAGAAAAACTTTTATCCCAGTTTTATTTTAATGGAATCAGGTCACAACTGCAACTCACAGGGCAGAGCACAGAACAACTGAATTTTACAGGGATAGGAGCAGAATAATGAGAATTAGCATTTTGTACAGTTTTGTATTCTCCTGCTGCCTCTCTGCCAGCACGGATGGGTGACTGGTATTACCTCTGGTCCACCTGGAACTCGGGCCTGTCAGAAAAATACAAATCACAATGCGAAATAATCAGCTCATGAAAAAGTTCAGGCTGAGATTTGTTTCTCATTTGTCACATCAAAAACAAGAAACCTTTTATTCAGGAAGCTGGAGAGAATTTGACATTAATCCCGCCGATATGCAGGGAGAATAAATGAGGAATTTTTGTTGTTGGTGTGTTCATGTAGCATATTAATGATTTTGATAACTGCAGAAGGATAGTTGGCTACTGTCTAAAATTAAATTTTTAGAGTCTTGAGACTGCTTTTGCCTGCCATGGTTCTAGTGCATTTATACAATCAATTTTTAGATTGTTRAAAGTGTGAAGAACAAGATCAAGTGCTGTTCAGACAACAGTAAAACCAGATTATTCTCTTTAAGTTTTATTGCATCTGTTTAGTTTATTGATTGGTAGATGAACACACCCGTTTTCTTTTTTGTTTTTATCAGCAACTCTCTTCATCTTCTGTAATATTTGTGTGGTCTAGGTGTGCAACAGTTGTTTAATAACATTAATTTTAAAAGGAAATAATTCAGCATGCAAATGAGTCACAAAAAAATGCAAGAAGCCAATTTCCTTTTTAAAAAAGACATGTTTTTGTTTAGACTAACAGTCCTCCTACGGAGGTTGGAAATCGTAGCATGAACTAAATTTAACTTGGCTACTGTTGCCAAAAATAATCATGTGCCCACCTTGTGACAAAATCAGCTCARTGACACTCCACTAATATTCACCATCAGCCAGGTCTCATGGGGAGAGCTGCTCATGAGTGAGGGTRGGGAGAAAAACAAATTTGTGCCCTCATCTTGCAGAGTCCCTTTATTGGAGGAGACTCCAGACTGCAGCAGTGATGCAGAGCTCAGAGCATCCCCTGAGCTGTCAGGGCTGCCCTGGGCATGGGGAGGTTGTTTTTTTTGTCAGATATTCAGAACRATTTCCAGCTCTGAGTGATTGCCTGCGATGGCTGTGATGCAACACCCAGGTGTGGAGGCTTCACCACTGGAATCTGAGAGCAGAAAATCTGCTTTCTTGGCTATTAAAAGTCAGTGCTTTGCCTCAAAAGACTTGCAGGCACAAGAGAATCAGGTTTGTGTTTTTTAAATTGTGACATTTCTTCATCCCTTGGCTTGCAAAAAAACAAAATTAAAAAAAAAAAAAGAGTTCAGGATAGCACACTCTTTCTCCAGTTGGTTGGTTTGAGAATCCCATCTCCATTTCTGCAGGTAGGAATCATGTATATTCAGATGTTCAGCTAGGGAAAGGCAGAGCTGGAGCTGGGCAGAGCTGTTTTCAGAGAGAACAAAGAGATCCCTGATGTGTGTTAGACACTGTGGTTARGAAATCTGGGTGCTACAGAACAAAACTAAACCCAAACTCTGGGCAAAGCTTGGGCAGARCTGTCTCAGCCCTGGCAAACACAGGACAAAACCTGGCAGGGATTTTTGTCCTCAAAAAATGTGATTTTCTTTTGCAGCCATGGCATGAAGAGCRGAGTTTTTAAACCTTGTCACCATGCAGGAGCCAGCGAGGCGCTCGTCTGATTCTGGAACAACGCTTTTAGCAACCGTGAGTAGAAAATTAGGAGTTTATTTAAGATAATGAGCCTCACAGCACTTTCATCATGTAAATGCAACAACTGCAGACGTACTCAAATCAAGGTGATTAAATTTTATTGCATTAACTTGTTAGATTCTTTTAATGGCATTAAAGGCAGCAGATGCATTTTTCAAAACTCTGTCTGAAAGACAACAACAACAGCGAGCAGTGAACTTACACAGGCACTCAGTTTTTGTGGTGCTCCTGAGCCTTTTCATGCAGGAATTAGCAATTAGAAAAGCAGAAGTAAAAAGGCCTGATTGGTAAAAAGTTGGTGTGAAAAAGCCTGATTGGTATAAAAAGCTCAGGGACTRTTTCCTYTCCTGGACACCACACATCCATGGTSTGTCATAGCTGAGCTCAGGATGAAGGCTGATCAGCCAACATTGCCTTTCTGTTGTGGTTTGTGTGTGAGACAGCACAATTCCTGCATCTCTCAGTGTCAAAGGAGAGAACAAATACAACCCCACAATCAGAAGGAAATGAGAGATGTAGGGAAAAGCTGCATGATAATCTTATGGATGAAGTTAAATTCACTTAGTTATGCATCATAGTGGTTGACTAATGGATAGACTCTGTCCCTGTAATGGGAATTTTGAAGTTTCTGAGCCCATTTTCAGTTTAGTTTTGTGCTTTTGGGAGGGGCAGCTGAAGGGATCCAGCAGAGGATCATCAGTCTGAGCTCTGGGGTTTGCTCCTTACACAAAACCTTCCACAGAAAACAGAGCAGTGAGGGCTTGAACTCAACACCCTCCACTTTTTCAGTCATAAGATTTCAATGCCACGCTGAAACCAGCCAGTATTTAGCTCAATTAATTTGTGTGCCTTCAATGGAAATACAGGTTCTTCATCAGGAAGATGAGGTTCTTTATTATGCACCATAAAATTKTTAAAATGCCTTAGAGAGGGGAATGAGGTGCTGAGAGTTTGGTTCCAGAGGCTTCTCTGCCACGATGGGAAGTGGAAGATGTCTCACAAGGGGATCCACATTAAATTATTAAAAATGCTCAGCTGGGCAGAGAACACCGAGGACAAGAGCACGCTCCCAAAATCTCTGAATTATCCAAAAAGTGCAAGATGTGAACTCAGAAACAATGGGATCTGACTCTCAGAAATCCAAGTCCTGTTCAAGGTTAGCTTCACAAGGCACAGATAAAGTTCTCTCTGTGTATTAAAGGCACTTGGGTGCCACCAAGTAGAGAAAAAGATTAATAAGATATGTTCTGTTCCCACCTGTTCTTCCATAGATCAATCTGTCATTGCATGCTCTGATTTTACTGCAACAAAACATAACTTTAGACTTGGATATAAATCTGACTTGCAGAGTTTACCCATTGAAACRTAAGATACGAGGCTAGAAAAGGAAAAGCCATATAACAGAGTGCCTTCYTTACCCCAGCAAATCCTTCCTCACTCCTTGGAGAGCAGGGGAGTGTAATGTGGACAGATTGCACTTCTCACATTCTGGAAGAATGGTTTATTCCGTGTTCTGAGAGCATTTATTTGGGGCTTGAGGCAATGGGTTATAAGGAGTGTGGGGGGACATCATTTTGGCCATGAATTACCCTCCCTGGAAATCTGTGATACAGAACAATATCAGTCAGGTGGTGTCTTTTGAAGGATGTTTCTGGCACTGGATTCTTTTGAAAACTGCATGTGAGGGGCACTTTTATCAGAAAAGTCAGCACCACAGTCCCCTGGGAAAAACCCAAACCAATAGCACTGGAGATATCTGTAACTGCTAAGAGCAGTCTGTTTGGGGAGAAAAGCAAACAGGTTATCTGTAAGGAAAAATTTAAATTATTCTAGGACCACAGGAACATCGACTGTTTCAGGTTTGAAAGGACCTCTGCCCATCATCTGTTCCACCCCCTCAAAAATAACCCAGTTATTTGGTGGGGCTGCTCAGCATTTTCTGTTTTGGAGTTTTGGATATCTCAAATGATGGAGATTTTACAGCCCCTCTGGGCCCTTCTCCAATATCTGACCACCTTCAGCACGARGAAGTTTTGCTTGGCTTTAATGGAACCTTTCTTTTGCTGGAGCTCATGTCCATCACCGTGAGCTTTGTTGGGAATGTGGGAAATGTCAGAAACCCCCTCAGTTAACCCACCCTGCTGTATCATTTTCACCCACAGATCATTTCTGCAGAGCTTCCAGTGCCCTCCCAGGATGGTTGCAWGGGGTTKTGAYGTGCCAGGGGTTTGGGGTTGCTTTKGYYYTYGTTRAACCTTGTTGCTAATTTTCCATTGGTTCATTCCTTCCAGATTTTGGGAGGGCAGCCATGGCAGCTGTGCTGTTGAACATTTTTGTGGCCACCTCTAACCTTGAATGGGCATCTCCCACCAGCACAAAGGAGCCAACGATGGGAACTCGTGGRAAATGCCACTTTTACCCAGCTGCCAGGCAGACTTCAAACAGCTGATGCTCTTCAGGTATGAATTTTGCTCTTGCTTTATTTTTGGAGTAATTTCTTTATCTATTTAAGGAATCCCAGAAATTAAGTATCATTTCATTGCTTTTTATACGCGGTAATAAAATGCGTTCTCCGCAGAGCTCACTGCGAGCACAGCTAAAATAAGAGTTGCTTACAGAAATATCCTGATTATCTACCTGGGAAAATTCCACTGAGGCTCTGTGGAGCTATATGGGTAAAATTTGTCATGTTCATTTATATCACAAATGGCATAATGACGTTACAGAGATCAGGGTAGAATAAAAGATATGTTACAGCTTTGAATCTGAAAGTTCTGAGTCCTGCAGTGCCCTCGAATCTGCTTTGGGAGTCTGAGACAAAAGCAATCCATGCTTTTCACTGTCTGGTAGTGCTGGTAGGCTGGCAGCTCCCAGAAGCTCAGATGACCCAGAGTATCTTGAATTTTTATCTCAGTTCTAGGCTTTCACCATTTACATCTTGATCTGAGAATCTTAAAATCCGAAAATTTTAAATTTTTGGCACAGAGTTATCAATTTCTGGCATCACAAGCAGTGAAAAGGGATTATTTTAACAGCATTACAAACRGAGACCTTTCACTCTGCTTTCTGCTGCCTCAAATATCTGTGAATAAAGCAGAGTGTAAATAAGAGACCTGTCCATGCAGAAGCTGAAACACGTTGTAATGAGATGGCAGCACATCCCAGATAGCAAACGTTTGTAATAAACAACCCTGGCTCCATTTATCACTGCTCTGGGATATCTGGACACCGACACWAGTCTTGAAATGGGACCATAAAAGYRAAGCCAAACGCATTCACAAAMCCTTTTTTCTGATAAGCCMAATCTCGCAGAGGTTTTTGCATGAGCAAAATGAATGTGTTGATTGAATGGGACCAAACAGCAGATAGGAAAGCCTGGCAAGTGATTATCAGAACTTTTTTGGGGAAAAAAATCTAGTTATTTTAGAAAAGGAGTCACTGAGGGATGTTTGGCAGTAAAACAGGTAYGCAGGGAAGAAATAATTTATTTCTTTAAACCAATATTCCTGAATATATCTCAGTGAATCCAGACATGGCTCTGAAATATCCCAGAGTTGTGTCAGCCTCATGGATAAGCACAGACCTGCCTAATTCTGAAGTTCCAGTAAGGAAACCACGCACAATCAGCCTTCCTGAAAGATGCAGKCAATCCAGGCAAGGCTGCTGGTGCATTGCTCCATAATCACGAGCTGATTTCATCAAGTGATTTAATATAGCATGCATGAGATTCAGTCCTTAATGGACCTAATTCAATCAGGTGATGCCTCTGGCCTGAAAGGTGATGTATCTGGGATGGAGTGAGGTGCTGGATGCTGTGCAAACTGCATTTTACACAGCAGAATGTTCTGTGAGATTCAGGAAATGGCATCACAAATTTAATGCCACTTAAAGTGTAATCCACAGCATGGACTTCTATTTTTTGGCCTCAATTCAGTATGAAATCACACATATTTACAGAATGCTAATTTATTTTCTCTCTTAATTTCCTCATTGACATGTTTTGACACCGAAGAGATGATATTCTAATGGAATAGCAAAATCATTTTGTCACAGAGCTGTTGTATTTGGGTGTACAAGCACACAATCTGCTTTAACAGCAAACAAAAATTGCTAAATTTGGAATGGAGATGTTTGGGGTGAATGTGGAGAATTCTCACAGTTGACAACCACCTTACATTTTTAAGAATTTGCCAATTTTTGTTTTTTATGCTAACTTAGCAAACCAAATTGAGAAAATGTCTTAGTAGATAATCAGCAAAATGTAATAAATCTGAGTGGATCAAGCCCAGTCTGGAATCATCCTCACTCTCCTGTGACTCTTCACTGCAACTTTCATGGGTCAGAAGGGTGAGAGAGGCTGGGGGTCAAGGACAGGAATAAGTTTTGGCACATGGGGAGAAAAGAGACAAACCCATAAATTTTACAGTAATTTGAATCAAAGATGGGCTGCTGCATTTTGGGTTCTCTCTTCCCTGTCAGGTTAGGCTGGTGCAGTGCAATTGCAACAGGTGCAACGTGGCAGGAAAGTGCTGGGTTTCCTAAGCCGGGAAGTGGGAAAGTGTGTTTTTCCCATTAGTGCTGGGATGTTTTCAGAAAAGCTCTGTTTTTTTTTTTTGTTTTATTTGACATGCTGATGGTTCTCCCTTCGCTGAGCCCTCTTGGCACTGCCCTCTCTTCCCCCAGGCTGATCAGAGCAATGACAAATCCTTCCCTGTCCCATTTCTGTCCTTTGCCATAAGTGGAACCACCTCCCATCCCTCCCTTCCCRAGGGATCATAAAAGGCAACAACCTGAAAAGGAAAACGCAGCCCCAAGGATTTCCTCCCCTATTTCAGGGTAGCTCTTCATGCCATAAAACAAAATATTACTGGGATAACACCAAAGGAATGAATCTCCAGGTGCCATATAAATAAAGATGTGTAATTTCTATGTTATTGCACTTGTTCTGGCTCGTCTTCTCGAGCTTTCTCGTTTCTCTAGGTTTAAGTGCAAGAAGATGAAAGTTTTAACCTCTGCTGCAGCTAATACATCAAGCACAGAAGGCTCCACCATAAATTACCTTTTCTTTACCTTTTTCTGCCATTGTACAGGTAATAAATTGTCTTCCTAATGCAACCAGTTTTATTACATTCTCGAACTTGGAAGAAGACAGATAATCACCTTTGCACCGTTAGACTTGATTAAGTTAAACTCAGAAATTGGGCCTGGGAAGCACTGAACTGCACATTTYRCRGGCCAAGTTTAAACAAAYGTGAATATTTTTCAATCCTAATGGYTCAAAGGGGTTTTKTTTTTACAGTTATGCAAATAGTTTTCCTGGTTTTTTCCTAAAGGAAATGAATGTCAAGGTCGCATTTTACAGCATGTAAGATGACACAACGCAGAGCAACCAAAGCAACCAACCATGCAGGTGAAGTTCTGTTCTTARAATCAAACCTCAAATGGTCTTTTAGATCTGTGTGTGTCAAGTGCTGTTCATACATAGTAGTGTACAATGATATTAATTCTATTAATTCAATTTAATCATTCTAGTATGAAATAATTTTTTAATGGTTGAAGATTATTTTTTTTAAAATTAATGAACCTCTGATTTTCAGTTTACAGTGTATATGAAACTGTGGTTCTGAGGTTGTATGGAAGTAAAAATGAAGTGGGATATTTCGATATTTTGGATCCAAATTTAGTACCCCACACTGCATATTGAAGGGTAACATCAGAGAAACTTTTCTCACTGCCTAAAAATTTAAAGCCCCTTTGTTTTCAATTCCCCCTATTTTCTCCTTTACTCTCTTTAACTTTCCATTTAATGCATATGTAAATTTTTTAGGCTTTTATAATAATGCAAATAATGATGAAAATCTGCATTTTCTTCTTGTCTTGCATTTTAATGTTCTTAACGTTAATATTTTAACAATCTCAGATTGTGACCTATATATATATAGACCCATCTGTTAACAACAGGGAAGCAGATGAGTTCTTAGCCAGGTGAGAAATACCTGGTGAGGACTTTTTGTCTCTGCCTGAATTCTCTTTGCAATCCATTTCCATGCTTTGTTGGCAGTTCAGGCTGATAACCAAGCAAAAAGGACCTCACAGCCAATTAAAAAGGAATTCCTTTGAATTCCTTCCCTTTCCATGAAGGAATTACCAAGGTGGAAGGTTCTTGGTTCTGCACGTTCCAGCAGACGCTGTCAAACCGTGCGAACACAAACTGAGATCTTGATATCTTTCTGCAAAAATCGTGGGGTGTAAGGTGAGGAAAATTTGGCAGTGGAGTCAGACTGAAACATCGTCTTTTTTTTTTTTTTTTTGTTTAATGATTCATCTTTCACACGTTTAGCTTGAAAGAGTAGCTCTGAATAATTCTCCTTTGGAATGAATTGGCCTTTCCCAGCCAAAAAAGGTGAGAGACTTGGGCTGGAAACATCCCCACCACCAAGGCTGGATTGTGAGTGTTGTGTTCAGGAGGAGCAAGTCTGCTTGAAAATGTGTGAATTTTTTTTTTCCAAGTGCATCCCTGAAATGGAGCAACTTAATTTGGTTGCTCTGCAGGATTATTTGATTGTGAGGATGCTTAGACATTGATTCATCAAACCCAAATTGCTCACAACAGAAGGTCAGAAGTGCCTACTAGTTCATAAGATAATTATTAGCCCTGATTTAGGGTTGGAATTGCTATAGATTTCTCACATTTTCAACAACCCAAGCCTTTCCATGAACTTACCAAAAAATAATGAAACGACGACTCAGGAAAATCACATCCATTATCATTTCTGCTCGTCCAGAWTATAAGTCCTGACCACAAATGCTTATAAAACATCTCCTATATTCTCTAACACTGCTAGGAGAGTTATGAATTGTTTCTTCATCACATTTCTGAGGGTAAAAAGGTCATTTTCCCTGTGTGCTGCTCTAAACCTCAGATAAGAGATGAGTGGGAGGTGATGAACTTCCACACATCTGAATTTCTGAAGGTTCTGCCCTTGCTGGGTGTGTGAATGCCAGTGCTCAGTGCAACATGAACCTCATGTGTGCAAACAAGTTCATTAAAGTTGCAGGAGCCTGTAGCACATTTGTAACAGCTTGCCCAAAGGTTAACATTTATGGTTTTGCACTGCCAACATCCTCGCTTTTATGGGGCACATTTGTATGCTAAATTGCCTATTATGTTAAGCTGTGAGTTCCCATTTAGCAGCATCAGGAATAAGATTTGACTCGGAGTGTTTAGATTTTATTAGTGCTGTGCAAGTCTTCCTAACAGCTCTGATTTCTCACAGTTTGGGGATTTGCTGCAGCCTCTGGAGAAGCTCCTGTGTTCAGGATGTGTTGGGGACAGATGAGGATGAGGAGCGTGGGAAGAGATGAAAACAGGAAAAAGGTGCCTTGCTGTGTCTCACCTCCACCCCAGCCCTAAATGTCATGTTCAAGCAATGATCACATCCTAAACAACCTCAGCAACATCCCCTTCTCCAGTTGAGAGCAGAAAGGTCAGCTGGAAATCTCCCAGTGTTTTATTGGTGGGTAAATCTGTCCTCTGGCTTTGTTTTCCCTGTAGGTGCCTTCCCGAGGCGTGCCCTGACACGGGGATGTGTTACAGCAGAAATGGCAAAATTCAGCTGGATAYGCACTTCTCACAGGTAAGAGAGATGTATTTGCTAATGAAAATGTGTTTCACTCAGCCTTCCCTCGTTGGAAACGATTTCTCAGGAGTTCCTGGGTCTGGGGGGCTCAAAAATGTCACAAGAGCTTTCAGTTGTAGGTCACCAGTTTGACAGGCAGGGAGCTGATTTCAGGCTGGATTTTGAAAGCCTCCATGAATATCTGCTCTCCTTAGCAGTGGCTATGGAAAGGAACTTGACAAAAATAACAGGAGCTCAAGGTTTTTAGCCTAGGCTTTCTCTGAAAAAGCCCAAAAAAATCATCCAAAAACCCAAAACTACCAACCAAAAAAAACCCCAACAACCCCACCCAAAAAAAACCCCAAATCTCATGAGGTTTTTTGTTTTGTTTTGTTTTTTTTTTTTTTTTTACATTCCGGTGTCAGAGAATGAGAATGTGAGGACACAAATATGCTACTCTTCTACCTTTTCTTACCTACTGATGTCCCTCACAGGCTGGCCAGGCCAGATTTTCAGGTTTATTTTATGTAGTATCTGTAAGGATGATGCTCTGTGCTTGCAAAGTGTCAGAGAGATTGGGGACTATGAGCTCATGAGAAATATTATCACTGTAATTATTGGAACTAGCTATTCACCCCAACCACTAGGGGAAAACACAAAGGCAGAATTTCGGGTTGGTCACACAGAAAAATAAATATTTCCCAGGATTCAAAAATAATCTTTTTATGTAACGAGATGTTCTTAGAGGCAAGCAAGAATGATAAAAGTAATGTAAAACCTTCCAGCACAATGCAGAGCTGAGGAGGGCTGCCCCAGTCGCTGATTAAACAGGATGGCAGRGCTGTGTGTTCTGCAGAACTCAACATTTTTCAGTGATTGGAACAGCTGGAGTGAGGAAGGTGCTTTTTTTTTTGTGTAAAATACAATATCATTTCCAGGAGACAGAGGTCCCAGATGAAAGCTCCGAGGTCTCTGTAGGAATCTGTCTCACTGAACACGCTGACTTTGCTGCCAGTAAAGGCTGCAACCTCCTGCAAATACAGACAGAGCTTTACCCATTAAGACAATCCGTGGGGGAGAGACGGGAGGAAAGGAGCTCAGAAAGTTGGGTTTTTTTTTTTTTATTTTTTAAATGACCTATTTAAAGTTACATTTTTTCAAATAATTTAAGGAGAAGACTTAGTTAATGCTACTTAATCAAAGTTGCCTGCAAATAACTTAAAGGTGACAGGTCAGCAAAGACATGCTTACTTAAAGACTGTATTTTAAGATTTAAAATGCTAAGAGCCTTACCCAGCCTAATCTGCTAAAAATTATAATAAAGCATAAGAGAAGTTCAAACCTTATTTATTTCAAGATCAGATTTATTATTTTTTCAAGACCTTGCAGGCAGAGAAACAGRCAAGAATTAACAGAGCAACAATTTCTGTGGAAGCACAGAACCTTTTTACAATGGTGGCTGGTGATGATTGATCACTCCTGTTATCCCAAACATTCAGCATTTCTG
This sequence comes from Malurus melanocephalus, assembly GCF_030028575.1. Lineage (NCBI taxonomy): Eukaryota > Metazoa > Chordata > Aves > Passeriformes > Maluridae > Malurus > Malurus melanocephalus. The sequence goes on from NW_026624440.1 coordinate 53,486, forward strand.
GTCAATTATTCTCTGTGGCCTAAACGGGGTTTTGTGTTTTAGGCAGTTGAAATTATTTACTCTGGGAGTTWCAGAGACATGATGTGACAACATCTGTAAATACACTGCAGCCCTGTGCTGTTTCCAAGTTCTTGGTGGTGAAGTTATTTTTTAAATGGCTGTTGCTGTGGTTTGAAATGAAAATGGTGACCTTAACAAGCACTATCATTATTATGCCTTCAAGGGACTCCCTCACACTCTCTCTCACTCTGATATGCAGTGTCTGACTGGCTTGGAGTTCTGGGGCTATTATTTTGCTGAAGTCTCTTTAAAAAAAAAAAAGGGAGTGTGCATTGTCCTCTGTTGCTGTCTTTGGGTACAGTTCATAATAGAGCACTGCACAGTGGGATTCTGATCTCTACTCAGTAATTGGAATCGTATTCTAATTAGAATCACATACCTAGAACTTCACTTTTCCTGAGTCAGAGTTGCAGAGTGAGTAAGTAATTGAGGAACAAACCCAAGTGATTTTCTGCTTTTTCTTGGGCCTGAGAGAGTGAGTGGAGCATTCAGGGGAGCATCACAGACTGATATGGAGTGGTGCTCAAACTGGGAAAGGGAAAATCCCACCAGCTCATGAAATGGAGCAAACCAACAGCTCCAAATCCTAAAGCAGGCTTGACATAACCATTGGTTCATTACCAACCTAAAACCAAAATAAAACTCAGCCTCACAGCCGGGTCTGGGAGAGTGACAGGGGCTGAACACCATTTTTATACCAGGACACTCCTGGAATTTCAACCAGCTCAGGGGAAGAGCAGGGCTCTGAGACAGGGAGAAGATTGCACCATTGTGTGTTTCCTAAATCAACACCATCCCAGCAAAAAAAATAATCCAGGACACATTTTAGATCCATTTGAAGATTTGTGAGGCAAATGTTGTCAGGSATATTAAGAACAAAGCAGCAAAACCAGACAGTTTTTAAATATCTAATGATGTGATTTAGTTTAGAATGAAGCAATCAGTGTTTGGAGAATGCCTTTAATAACACTGTCTCTCTCTGGAAATTACCTATTCAGGGCAGGAAATTTCTGTTTGGTTATGTCTGCAGGTAAACATTGTATTTATTACATTCMGAAAGCAACAGAAATTCAGATGGCTGAGCCTCCACATGCTCTTGCAGCATTTTCCTTCTCCTTTACATTTATAATAAACATGAATTATATATGGAGACAGCCATGCTTTGTTTAAACTGCTGCACTAAGTACCCCGTGACAGCAGTAAATCAATGGTTTGCTTTCTCATACATTGGAATGAAYGTAATAACTGGAATAAACAATTAATCTGATGGATACCCAGGAACTCTCTGCAGCAAAGTAGAAGAATAATACTGTTCCATTGTTCATGCATTTGTCATTTGTTGATGGTCACACTTTATTGACTTTACATATTATTTGTCTAATTATTTGATTCTCAAAGTTATTTTGAATAATTTATTCACTGCTCGCTTAAACTGATGTCTGAAATTTATTTTTTTTTTGCTTGATCTCCAAATAATAAGCCAATTATGATCAGCTTTGGAAGTTATTAACCAGATTCCAGTTTCTATTTTTGCCACCTAATTAAATCCAATGCTCCTGGTACTACAGGGGCGCTTGGGCACTTAATGTGTTGATGTATATATATCTATATCTATATATATTTGTAGCATTTGTATAAAATATGTACATATACCTGCAGATGAGATAATGAATATTTTATATATATATATAGATAAATATAGATACCAATGACTACTTGCTTATGAACTTGAAAGAGCAGGATGAGCTCCAGTTGGGTTTTAAGGCTGTTTGGAGGTGTCAGGAGAAAACAAGTGAGTGAAATTGTTCAGAGAAGCTTCTGCTCCCCTGGTGCCCTGGAGGTGTCATGGACATCAGTAAATTAATGCAGGAAACAAGGATGGATGTACAGGGACRTTCTGTGGACAAGCAGGAAATGTTAGATAATAAATTCACACAGAGKTTGTTCCATTTTGTGTCTCCTGATTTTAGAATTGGAGGAATTCAAACTATTCCTACGAGAGAAGGAAGTGCTGGATGGAATGCTGGTGTTCTGGTTTCTCTGTCTTTGCTAAATGAAATCAAGGAACAAGGAAAATGATCTCTTTAGGGCTATTGCCCACCATACTTGCTGAATCTCTTAGATTTTTCTATGAAATGCAGAGATATTTCACTTAAAGAGGAMTTTTCTGGAAAATTTCTGACTGGAATTGGCCTTGCACATGCACAGAGCTGATTGTTACTTACCCAGACATCAAATAAGATTGATTTATAACTTTGTCCCAGACAAACCATCTGTTTATCACGGTTGAAGGGCTGGAACAAGACAAGGACCTTAAATGAAAAGAGGAAAAATGAGGTTTTTTTTCTCCCCTATGAAGCTTCATTACTTTTTTTACATTGAGAATATCAACCAGAACATCTACAGTCWCATAACTGAGATCACAGGAGATGTTCTTGGGTTCTTTTTGAGGCTGACAGGGACCAAATCTRTTTGGGACAGGACAAGTCCAAAACATGAACTCACCTTTGGGAGCCAAGAGCACCACGTGAAAAATATTTATCTTTGCTTCSTGCCAACCCTGTGAGAGGATTCTGAACAGTTTCTGTGTAGCCAGTGGTATTGATGTTTAAATGATCAAAACCAGGGCTTTGAACATCTTTGTCTCCAGGCCTGGATAATTTCTTCTTCAGAAATGAAACCAAGTCATTGTAGAGCTGCTGAAAAAAAGAAGAAGAAGCTCCCATGGATGGACTCGTAGGTTAAAAAAGATATTTTAAAAAATCGCAGAGTTACMAGTTTTACTCTTTTTTATCCAGAAAGGGTTTTATGTTTGGGGAGAATGGGGCAAAGCATGTCAGAAAATCCTTCTGMTAGGAAAAAATAGCATTATGAAGTTTGCTGTTCCCTCAGTAATATTTCTAAATAACCACAGAGATTTCTGTGTTGATGAAGGAAACCTCAAGAATTGTTTCATTTTAGTCTTTTTTATTCTTTTAAATTCTCTCACATTCTTTTTCCTTATACTGGCTATGGATTAGTTCATATTGCTGCCATCTTCCTCTCTGCTTTTCTTTGCCCAACACCCTCCAAATCTGCACTAAACTGGCAAATTTCTGAACCCTTTTYCTTAACAGGAGCYTTTATTTCAGGTCTATCACCTCTTMTTATGTACCCYTAGGAGGGATTGGAGTGTTGATCATGCACCCAAACAGCAGCCACAACAAAAACCCCCACAGACGGGATTTTCTTCACACCAGCACTCTGTAACCTGAAGGTAAAAAAAAAGACCAAACCCAAAGAACAAACCCTGTTCATTTTGTCCTTGAATCCCCAGTGAGAGAGGCACTTCATGAAAGAAGCAGAGGGATTTTTGCTGTAAGTGACAGCAGGCCTGTGTCATTTGCTGTAAGGATCTGATGCACTTTAATCCTCTGAGTTGTTCTCTGCATTTCCACTCAGCCTGGAGCTGATGCTCTCCCCTCTCTGGGGCTGTCACACATTGCTCTGCTCACAGATGCAGGTGGGCTCACCTCAGCTGCTCCTGGCAGGACAGAATCTGCCATTCTGCTYCCAGGCTATGCTAAAAATGCCCTAGAAAATAAATTAATTCAATTAATAATATTTCAAATAATTCATAAATTAATGATACAATATATGAGATTGTATACATGATATAATATATATTACATATTGTAATATATGATAATCATTATAATATTTATAATATTTATAATAATATTTATAATAATTATTAATATCATTAAATACTGAGCACCGAATTCATAACTGGATGTCTCTTCTTCCATATYAATTTTAACATTTATTCCTTCATTTGGTAACATGAAAGGCATTGTAACCCTGTATTTTCTTTTTCTACATTTCTGTATCTTTTCCCAAATTGCCCAATGGCAAAAGCAAGGTAGAAAAGTCTACTTGAAGGATTTGAGGAGCTTGCCAGTTTAAAAATTCCAAAAGTAAACTTTTCCGTGTTTGCAAAATCAAGTGAAAGAGATAATGCAAGTGTGATGGTTGGATAAGGCTGATGATTACTAAAAGCCAAATGACAATGAAAATAAAATAGAGCTTTGAATTAAGACAAGCTAATTTTATTTCCCTTCTCCCACTGACTGGCTCTAATAACTTTTAAGGACAAAGCTGTTCCACATGACCACCCCGGTATTGCATCCTCGTCCGAGATGTGAGTCCTCCTCTGYGTTTTTCGTGAAATATGGTGAAGTTAAAATGACTGATAATTGAGTTTGTAAAACAGCTTGGCAATCATGAAGGTGAGCCTGGCTTCCATGGAGCCCAGAGACTGCTGGCATTAATTCTTGTTATATCAGGAGGAAAAAAGTCAATTCCAAGAGAACATTTCCTGGCTGATCTAAGGCCTGGGTGTCCTCACATTGTGTTCAGCCTCGCTACAGATGTTTGATGGAATGAGGACAGATAATTGAGTGGGGGATCAAGTCTTATTCCTGGAATTGCTTTTAGGGCCACTGAAGTAAATTTTCTCAGTTCGATAACATCAAGAAAGCTTTAAGTAAATGAAACATCTCGTATTGTGGTCAGAGACATGAAATGTACCCCTGCAATAACCAAAGCAGTCATATTATCAGGAAATATGCCAAACGAAGCCAATAGCATTCTCACTGGGAAATAAATAAATAAAWAAAATTATCTTAATCAGAATTCAGGATGGGAAAATYGATCCCAMTTTTGAAATGCATAAAATGGCACACAGAAATAAGATGTGTTAAATGCAGTATCACCTGGAGTCTCTATTTCCTTTCTACTGTGTGCACGATGTAGTCACTTCTCTCCTCAGTCCTGGAGAAGGTGATAATTGCTTACTGCCAAAACAAAAAGAATAGCAAATTATTATTCTCATGATAGTAACAGGGTTGGTTTTTGTTTTGGTTTGTTTTGGGGTTTTTTTGCAATGAAGGAGCATGTGCACTCCCTTTATTTGACTTCCTGTCAGAAAATTAGATGTTACTCTGTTTTTTTTTTTATTTTCTTCCCAGTCACCGCACTTACAGCACTGCATTTTCTAATCTTTGTGGTGCAGGGGCTGACATTGCAGCAGCACAGTGCAGTCTGTTACCTTCTGTCACATCTGCTCAGAGCCAAAGTGACGTGAACACACTCAGACACAACCTGATGAAACACAACACATCGGCAACACGAAGTCATGCTCCTTCCTGGCCTTGGGGACAAGGGTAGAAACTGCAATTCCAACACGAGAGACACCGCAGGCAATAGTGCCTTTATGCACTGGATTCATTGATTAAATAAGAATATTCCATCTCAACAGGGAAAGCAGTTGGTAATATTGAATGGAAACATTTTCTGAACGGTGTGATTTCAACATATGTTTTTTTTCTCACTGCCAGTTTTGCAAATGTTAATGGGAAAGTCATAAATGAGCAGAGGGCCAATCTAAGTCATTCCTGCTGCTTATTAGAAACCAATTGAATACATGATTACACAATGTACAAGCCTTGTTCTAATCCTATCTGTGGAACTAATTTTGTTCTGTAGAAATATGTTTTTTTTTATAGGGAGATCATATATAGAAAGCATGTCATGACAGATTTATCAACAAACCCAATTAAACTAAAAGCTAGAATGCCTGGACTAGCAAAATTGTGCAAGAGAAATTGCTTCATGGAGTTAATGATAATGCATCATATCCAGTGATCATCCGGCCTTCCTTCTGATTCAGGCTAAGATTTAAAAGGAAAAAATAAAACCCAAAACCAAAATCAGACCCCTTTGCGCTGAATTCAAGTAAACAATGCACACTGAAAAATATAAAGAGCTTCCATTTGAATTTATCTCTGAATTTTTAGGAACCCTCTCCCCCACCTATTGATGGTATCGTTGATACTCCAGAAATCAAAGCCTCTGCTTTTCTGTTGGATTACAGCTGGATCTTGGCTTGCACACAGTATTCATTACAGGAAGAATAAAAATGTTGATTTTGCCATTTGAGCACTGCCTGCTTGTTATTTTTTCCCATGTTGAGTACAGGTTGCTGTCTGTTTGTTAAAAGACAAAAGAAAATCAATACAAGTGCTGAAAAGGAACCTTGGGTATTCAACTTTGCAAACAAAGTTCTTAAATAAGCAGCAAGAAAAGTAGAAATAGAAAAATATATGAATGCCTGACTTAATTATCGGTGCTCACATGAGGAATATTGCTTTTTCAAGTATAAAGGACCAAGTGTAAAAAGAAAAAAAAAAAAGGTATTTCCAAGGAAACTAAAAATGGACTGATCTCATACATTTGCATTTCAGCTACGGTTATATTTAATATCAACATGTCTTAAATTATTTGTTGATACAGAGGAGAATTAAGAGAGAAAAAAATCCCCTCTCATACTTAAAATACAAAAAGTAAAGCATAATTTTTATTCTAGTTGTTACCAAGAATTATTGAATCACCTGTATAATCTTTCAGCTTCCAGCCTTTGAATATCTCAGAGCATTCATCTGGGCATTCTGAAGATGAAGAAACTTTAAATAATTTATGATCCTCTCAGGGAAAAAAAAGGCAAGTCTACAATCCTATGTTTTGGTGATTTTTTTCTTTTTCTTTAAGCTAATTCTACGAAAGAAGTAAAACATGTGGATATATTCCCTGCCTGATCCTGAATTAAGATACTGATATAAAAATAAACATCAGTAAGGAATTGGATATTGAGTCACTGGATTGAGCATAGATTAATTGTTTGGCTGTTCTGTATTAATATAAATGTCACATGGATTTTCTTACTGATTTCTAATTAATTATAAGAATATATTTTATATACCTTAATTGAGAACACAATGCAGAAGGCTTAAAAAAAAGAAAAATGCGGAGTCTTTTTAGGTAAGGAGCAAAGCCCATAATTCACACGAGAAAAAAAAATAAAAACTTCCCTACAAAAGTAGAATTAATGATGTCGAGTTCCATTTCATGTATAATTTCAAAGTTGCTTGCCAGGACAGAGCTGCCCAGCACAATTAGAGTTCCATGTACTAACGAGAGCAGGAAGAGCTGCCAGCAAATAAAAAGAGAAGCCAACCAATCCCGAATCCAAAGCAGTCTTGTTGAGCATGAGGAAAGGTAGATCTAAGGAGGGGTTGGGGAAAGAAGAAGGCACAGATGTGGGCTTTTGGTCACTGAAACCATTTCTCATTTCTTAAGAAGAAAAGATATTTATCTACAGCTGATTTTGCACAGAATAGCCATTAATTTGGAGCTGTAAAACCATGGTTTTGTTAGTGGTTTTGAACTCTCCTTACAGCGCACACAAAAATTATTTTTCCAGCCCCAGCCAGATGTAGCAGTTTCAGAGGTACCTTGGTAACATGCCACCAATGTGTACCAAAAAATGAGAGGAACTGCTGATCCAGAAATCCTTTTAATTCAAGCAATTAAAGAGGTGCAGTTCTGAGCAAAGCAGTTTGTGTTTGTACCCTACACGTTATGCAATTAAAAAAAATAAATCAAAAGCTCTTCGGCACCTTGCTTATTTTTTAATGAAATCAATGTCAGCATCTAGTTACTAATAAGAAACTCTCAATAACAGATCTTGCAAGAAAGAAAGTTGTTTCAGCTGCAGGCTGATAAAAGGATTATTAGAAAACAGCTCTCTGTGTGAGCGTGCATGGCTGAATGTTTAAACAATCTTGGAAAAATAATGCTTTAGAATCATCCACCTTACCCCAGATACAGAAGAGAGTCTGGTCCCAAAATCAGTGAGGATATGGATGAATTCAGGATGGATCCAAATGGGATGGATTCAGGAGAGAACCTTCACCTGATGGGAATGGTTGAAATAAGGAACTCGCTCACACAAACCATCCTATTGAAATTCTGATCCTGTTAAGATTTTGGAGAAGTTTTCACAGCAGGTTTTTTTTTCTTTATTTTACTTACCCCCTGTCAGCTCGCTGGGATTTCCTGCAGGACTCAGAGTTACTGTGTGAAACACAAACCAAAAAGGGCTGACATAACGAGTCACTACAATTAAAATCTGATTACACAAAGCTTCAGTGGAGTCAATGTGCTTAGTGCAGAGCCTCAGGGATGCATTTCAGCCTGGGGGGAGAGGAACAAGTCACAATTCCCGTTCTGGGTAAGAGCAGGGACACATCCCCTGTCCCCTGTGACCCCTGAGACAGACCTCGTGGCTTGTGTTCAAACCAAGCCGTGGCTGCTCCAGGAAACACTCACAGAAAAAACCTGCTCAAACTTAAAATAACTGCATCTCAAACTTCAAATATCTGCATCTCAAACTTAAAAAAAAACTACATCTCAAAATTACTTACAATAGCTGCATCTCAAACTTAATAACTTCATCTCAAACTTAAAATAACTACATCTTAAACTTACAATAACTGCATCTCAAACTTAAAAGAACTGCATCCCAAACTTACTTACAATAACTGCATCTCAAACTTAAAATAATAACTGCATCTCAAACTTACTTACAATAACTGCATCTCAAACTTTGGAACACAACTGGTTCCGAATTTTTGGAATTCATTCCATTGCATTCGTTTAGTGCAAAAATATAATTGACAGCGATGATGACTCCTAATTGCCACAGGAATAAATGGAGTCTTTCAGAAACTGGGAAGGGGAGGGACATAAACCACATTAGCATGGATCATGTATTTCCTCTCCTCTCATTATCTTTCCAGGCAGATTGCTAAATTTTCTCTTCCTGGACTCTCATAAGCATTGTTGTCCACACAGAAAGAGCTGTTAACTGCACCTGGCCACACCTTCCTTGAATTTCAGGAGATATTTTCAATTATTGCTTTTCAATCAACTATGCTAGCTTATATGCTTACGGTTTTAGCTGCTTGTTTTACTAATGGCTTGTTCCAGCTAATTAAAGGAAATCTCCAGGAAATCTCGTTCTTCTGATAAGTAGGTTGCACAAACAGCTTCAAGGAGAATGCATCCTTCCAGACAGAAATCTCTGCTTAGAACTGCCAAGGCTGGAGTGCTGTGCTTGTAACTTCAGTTTTATTTCATTATTGTCGATGCCTGTGCTGTTGAAAAGAGATATTTATTATTAATTACTGGGGATTTTTGAAAGAGCATCTTGTAAAATATTTTTAATTATGGACAATGCTACTGTAGATTAGAGTCAGGCATAGATTTACTGGGAACATGTACATCAAAAAGGATTGAATTCTCAAAAAAAATGCATCCCAGCTTTCAAGTCAACAAAAATGATTCTTCTTTTAGTGCTTCAGTGCAATTAAGGAATTTGATTTATGAATGCGAACCACAAGATCCATCTGATCTTTCCAACTTTTTAAATTTTTCCTAGTTTTTGCAGACAAACTCAATTTTAATTCCGATAGCTTGCGCTTCTCACAGAACTTTACACTTAAAGAAAATATCCAATTATCAGAGCGATATTTTGAAAAACAGCTTTGCATCTGTTGTGAAAGCAGAGTCTAAATAAAGAAACCCCAGAGTTTATCAGAGATGAAAGCTATCGAGATCATGCCTTTGAATTAATTTTCAAATGAAATAAAAAAAGCTCTCACTAGCAGAAAGGTGCAGGTCACCAGTGCAGTGCTGCAGGATGGAATTTGGGAATTCAGTTTTCCTGTGAGCTGGAGCAGAGGGGTAGAGAGGCAGCCCTTATCCCAAAGACACTTTATGTCCCAGAGCAGCACTGCCATCGTGTCTGTGTTATTTTGCCACCATATCTGTGTTATTTTGTCCCATTGTGTCTGTATATGAGCCTGGCTAAGGCATTCATCAGCCATTATTGATTTGGAAGGAGGCATGGCTGCAGTGAGGAGGATTAATCTGAAATCTCCCCTGGCTCAGTTAACTCTTGAGGGATCTCTTCACATCAAGATGAAGCGCTGAAGGGTGACCTGCAAGGAGAGGAAATGCCTCTCTCTGTCCCCTTTTTACAGAGTGTCTGAAAAACTCTGCCTTGCTCTTGGGATTTTTGTGGGTTTTTTCCTCCCTCCATTAGCTTTCAGAAATGTCTTTGCTAAGTTTAGCATTCCTTGATTTTTCTGGGCAGTTCTTTGGGGAATTACAGAGCAGCAGTTTCCTCTGAGATAATCTGGTGAAGGGATAAGGGAGAAGGAGCTATTGAATTTCTATTCGAGCTGCAGCTTTCTTGGGAGAATCTGAAGGTGGCTGAAGGTTTCCATCAGCAATCTGGCTTAGCTGAGAGTCCACAACCTGTCCCCAAATGTCTCCAAACATCCCAGCATCTCCCCAAGACAGTGCTGTGGTCACTTTTGCCATCCTTTCCCCTGTATGGGTCACTCAGGAGCTGCAGTTGGGGATCCTTGTGGGTCCCTCCCAACTCAGAACATTCTGTGTCTCTGATTCCACTTTTCCTCCAGAGGAACCTGCCCCTGGTCCCTCTCAGACAGCCCCAGGGGCTCTGTGTCCTCAGGAGGATTGTCTTGAGCCCTCCCAGCTGGAAAGCATTCCAACATTCCACATTTCACCCACCCAACCTCGCCCTTCACCCCAACACCCACCCTCCTGCAGGTTACAGAAGCACAGGTTTGGCTCACTGACAGSCAAGGAAYATTTCTCTATTCCTCTCTTTGCATMCTTTCCCCTTTTTTCCTTTTTCTGTTGTATTTTCCCCCGTTTCTGATCACTCAGATCTGCCACGTGTCTGTCTGGCCTTTCCTCCAACTCATCATTTCACACGAGCTGCTGATGCATCGAGTGCCAGCGTGGATTAACTTCTGATCCCCTTTTCACTGCACTTTGGGACAAACTGATTCCTGCTTTGTCTTGTGCTGCTCCTCACAGCCCAAAGGTCCTTTCTGCAGACAAGGCCATTTCAGGCTTTTCCCTGCAGAAATAAATACCTTGTCTGCTGCTCACTCCCTCGTGGTGGCAAAGAAATAAAAGACATTCAAAGGCAAGACCTAGAAGTCTGTTTTGTAATAGTTTAAAATAGATATGAATTTGATATTATAATTTAGAATGTTACCTTTGCAAGCAGATTATTCAGATTTGTCAGCTTCACAAAGGAATAAACAGCAGATAACCTGAAATAAAGARCAAGCATGAAATTCAATGATCTCARGRTCTGTATTTCATTACTTGGATTCCTTATCTTAAGATCTTTATTATTTTATTTTTTAGGATTAAGAACTTACCTTTCCCACTTATTTTGCTTTGTTTCACATGATGGAACACCAGCTGTTCATGGGAATTTGGTCCCAGGGACCAGACTGAAGTAAATTGGAAGTCCCTCAATGTGCATAATGCTGTTGGCATTGCAGGGTAAAAAAATTAAATAATCAGACTGTCCATGCCTTTGAAATTGTTAATCAGAGAGGGAAGGCTGCATACCTACATTTGCATGGATTCCTGTGAAGGGAACACAAGAAATCACAACCATTATTTGAATGATTAATCAAACAAAGCAGGATGTATTAATAGTCCATTTTTTTTTCCTAAAAGACACACAGGAACAGTACAGAAATCCAGAACAGTGAAGGATCTGATACATGGCCGACAGTTTTTCTTTCCAAAAAAATTGTGCTGTGACCCAACAAAAAGCTCTGACTCCTGAGAGTTTTATTACATTTTATAAACTTCTCATCCTTGCTGCTGAAACCACTGGACTACTTATTGTGTTAAAAATAAAGTGATCATTGCAGTGAGTTCACCTTCAAATCATCTCATATTTCTTCTATACTGCCTTTACATTTATGAGTTACAGCATATTGATTTCACCCTTGCCTTGCACCAGGTTTGACTCTCCCTTAATAGACAAAATGACTATTTGCTTTCTATAAATCCTACTATTTGTATTTCTTTTCCTCTCTGAGCTGTAATCTGTGACTTACAATAGGCCAGCACTCGGTGAAATGATGAGGTGCTGGTTCAGCCTAATATTGTTCAAATAACAAAAAAAAAAAAAAAACTCCTGAGTGCCAGCCTGTTGTTACCAGAGCTTTTCTCTGGGGTGTTCTTTGAATTATCTGACATCCCAAGGAGTGCAGCAGTGCATTGCATTCACCTGGAAGCTGCTCAGGTAATTATCTCCAGCTCTTTTGATCCCCTCCCGATGCTCAGGGCTGGCTGCTGTCCCCTGCTCTGCTCTGCAGCTCCAATTTCCCATTTCCCTGCTGAAATTCTGTCTGTGCCTCGGGGTTTCACCCCACACAGCCCTGGGTTGTCATCACAGCATCCYCCATCWCATCCTCTTCCCCTTCCAAGACCTSTCTGRGTTCTCTGAGGTGGTTGAAGGTTTCTGAGCTGTGACCTGAGGATGCAGTGTAAGCTCTGTTTCTGCAGGGAGCAGGAGAACCCTGGCCCTGACATTTCCTCCAAGTGCAGCTCATCCCTCTCCCCTGGGTATTCCCTGCTCCTCCCTTGCCTGCTCCCTGTCAAAGGCTTTTATCACATTTCCAACAGCAGAGGTGGAACCTGGACCATATCCATTTTTTATTAAGGAATAGGGTGAGATTTTAGACCTCAGTCACTTTTGCCTTTACTATTCTTGTACAGACAAAAAAAAATGAATTTCAGGCAGTGTGGGAAGCACTTCACACAATTGAGAATTATGGGTTTAAAGTCATGATTTCAGACAGAACTGCATGTAATCAGCTCATTATTCTTTAAAACTGGACTGTGTCCATGCTCACCTTAATGTTCAGCCCACAGTCCCAGTGATCTGAAGTCTGGGCTCTTTTAAAGTACAGTGAAGTCCGTCCAGATTGTCCAAACTGAACTGTAAAGATTTGGCTTCTTTAAGAAAGCTGGAAAGAGGAAGGACAGATCTGTTAATAGAACATATTTTTGTTGGCTTTCCTCTAAGTGTGCCATCCATAAACAGCTCCATTCAGGAAAAAAAGAAAAACAACCAAAAAAGTCCCCTCAAAAACAAACAAACAACAAAAAAACAAACCCCAAAACTTACTTAATGCCTGTTATTTATGCTTGTTATTCAGTGCCAAACTGCATTGAGCAGGTCCAGCATCTTGGCTTTGCCAGGGTTTCTCTCTTCTCCTGCAGAAATGCCATTTTTCACCACTCACTGTCCTTGACCTATGGCCAGCTTTGCTCTCCTTACAGCTTTCACAGGCTTATTTTGGCAAAATATCTTCACCATGGGTGAAAACAAGATCAGCACCTGTTTTGGAGAAAAGCTTTTTTAACCCACTGAATAATGAATGCAAAGGGACAGAGTGCTGAACTTATAAAAAACCTGTAGATCTCATCAGTTTTGATTTTCTTTCTCTCATTACAATACAACTGAATTAGTATCTATGACATTCTTTTTTTTAACTTGTTTTCAAAAGCAGGTACTTTGATGAAATGACAAACGAACCTGTAATCTGCATAAATATAATAAAGAAAAGAAAATGATCACTTCTCACATAACTAAGATGCATTGGCACTTTTACTAAAGTGGAAAGACTTGACCTAACTCCTTAATAATTAGTAATATTTCTGTAATTCAGTAAAAATTGCATTTAACAATAGTAAAATTTTCATTATCTCGGATTAAAATAGATTTTAGAAATGTAGCCTCGTGCCTCATACATCAAACCCAGAGAAGCAATCATCACAGTGGCTTAAAATGGTATAAAAGTGGTGGTATAAAAATCTGGTTTATAACAGACAATTCATTATACCAAATAGTACTGGAAAATCATCCTGTAACAATTTTAATCAGGGGCTGGCAGGTCTGGAAGGCTCTGAGCCAACCAAGGAACAGGGGAACAGTGTGTGGAACAGTTCCTGTGTGTGGAATTTCTTCTCAGCTGCCTCATTCTTAAACAACTTAAAGCTATCACTGCTGTGGACCCTCTCCACTGAAGGTTATTCCTCACAGTGCAGCTCCCAAGGTGTTTTTCACATGTTCTCCAAGCAGGAAAATGCTTGTTGTTGCATAAGAAGGAAGGAAAAGAAGCAGAAAAAGCTGTATAGGAGAATTGCATCTATTTTGTTGGGCTGGAACGTCCCCATTCCTTGGGCTCCCTCTGTCCCCCTGGCAGGAGATCAGCCCTGAGAGCTGCTCCCATTGTTCATTTAAGCCCAGCCTAAAACCCCTCACTGCCAGATCAATTCCATTATGGAGCTGTGCATAATTCAGGAAACCATCCCAAGGGAAAGGAGCTGCAGTGAGTGAGGGGCAGGAGGAGCTGGGGCAGAGCTGTGACACAGCACAGGGTCCAGGATGGCTGAACTGAGCTTTGGGCCTTCTAATCTGTGCTTTGATCACCCCTGAAATGGATCAAGGCAAAACCATTCCTTCCTGACAGAAAGGACTTCTCTGTACTCACCATCCCCTCCTGCTCTGGAAATTTGGCTCAGGAATGTCACTGTCACTCCATTCCTCTGTCTGTGACATGGGTACCCTCTGGAAGAGCTGGGGTAACTGAGGCACGTCCTTCCTGAGCAGATGGGATCCATCAAAGGAGCCAGAAAAGATCCTGAGAGGAGAAAAAAAACCCAATTTTTTTTTGTGCACCAACACAGATGGTCTTTGAAACCAACCCCAGGAATTCTGACAAAGCATGCAAGTGGAGAAAGCTGATATCATAGGAATCAATAGATACCTGGTATGAAAAAACACTGGTGGCTGGAGTGCATTTATCAAAGTCCTTGCACTCTCACGAGCTGATGGTGCCACGGTGTATATTAAAAATGGACTAGGGCATAAAAATAGAGTAGCACAAGAAAAGAATCGATTTGGATCAAAATCACTCTCGAAAAGAATGATAAATAGTCATTGAGAGACTACAGGGATTCTTTCTGTGTAGTCCAAAAGGTTACCTTAACCAGTGATTGATATCTTGATAGTGTTTATTACACACAGGCACAAAACCCACCTGCAATCGTTTAATTTTCTCTCATTGGAGAGAAAGGCAGCAGTCAGGCCCATAAGTGCTGTGCTGTGAACATTCACTGGGTTCTGCAATAAAAAAAAAGTCATCAAATTCACACAGGGGATGTTACTGGAGTCAAAGGTTTGGCAGCCAGTGAGGATATTAAATGAGGGATAGAAATAAAACCTTGTTGGTGATGGCATCCTGTTTGCTTATTTTAAATGTAAGAAAGCAGAGAAAAGAGGGTCCATGATAACATCTCAAGTGCCAAAAGGGTACAAAAAAACAGGTAAGGAAATGTTCTTTTAGTTTGTTGTGGGTCTCTCCCTCCCTTTATTAAACACACTATTTTAATTCCTGAACTGCTTGAAACAAAGCATTTGGGGAATGCAAAGCACAATATGATCTATAATGAGAGGGAAGATCTGTTATCCTGGTGCTTTCTCTGGTTCCTCCCTCCATTTCTTAGTCCCTGGCAGTTTTGAACACCCTGCCATGTGCATGCACAAATATTCACTTCAGTACCTGAAAATAATTCCTGCTGCACCCATTGACTTCTGGATGCCAAACCCCAAACATGAAACAGCTTAAAATTCATCAAGTTAAGAGTAGCAGCATGGAGACAGGGCATAAATCCATATTTTGACATCCTGGAGACACTGTTAAGCTTTTTGTTATCTTATTAAATTGTATCAGGCTTGCCTTGCAAAGGGTACAGCCAGGATTGATAAATGCTTGGCTTCAGCTGCACTGTCCCATTTATTTTCACACTGTCAGCCTTAATCCATAACTGCTGTTCAAAGGCATCGAGCAGGAGATGAGGCTGCATCTTCACTCAGATGGGAGCTGCCTACTGGCAGCCAAAAGCTACAATAATTTTTTAAAATTATTATTATTATTATTATTATTCAGACTGCATCTTGACATAATTTATTTTCACCTTTTTTATCACCTATTCCCTGAGGATAAGCTATTTATAATCACATTATTTAATTAGTTGTTATTTAGTGTCAATCTGCTTAATCTCATTGACCAGAA
>NW_026624441.1:0-1634 GCF_030028575.1 Malurus melanocephalus
CCGGGATTGTCCCCAACAGACCGGGATTGTCCCCGACAGATGGGGATTGTCCCCTATGGGGAAGGGATTGTCCTATGGGGACAGGGATGTTCCTCAGTTTTTCTGTCCCCACACAGGGACACAGGGGCCGCCCCGGAGCGCTGGGAGAGCCTGGAAAACCAGGAGAGACTGTGAGTGACCCACTGGGATCCAGTGGGATCGACTGGGAACGGGGTTTGGAAAATGGGATCGGAGTTTGGGAAATGGGAATGGGGCTGGACCTGTGGGAATGGGGTTTGGGAAACAGGAATGGGGTTTGGGAAGTGGGAACGGGGTTTGGGAAACGGGAATGGGGTTTGGGAAATGGGAATGGGGCTGGATCCACTGGGAATGGGGCTGTATCTGGGGAATGGGGTTTGGAAATGGGAAAAGGGAAGGGAAGGGAAGGGAAGGGAAGGGAAGGGAAGGATCCCCTTTGTCCCCGCTGTCCCCGCTGTGTCCCCTCTGTCCCCGCTGTCCCTCCACCGTCCCCTCCGCTCTCCGTTCCCAGGGCCCCAAGGGTGACATCGGCGCCTCCGGAGAGCAGGGGATCCCCGGTCCCCCGGTAACGCCTCCGTTCCCCTTTCCCTCCATCCCTGTAAACCGGGAACTGCGGTCGGGAGGGTGGCAGGGCTGTCCCTGTCCCCAGCCCGGGGGAGGTGACACCGCTGTCCCTGTCCCCAGCTCGGGCGAGGTGACACCGCTGTCCCTGTCCCCAGCTCGGGGGAGGTGATACCACTGTCCCGGTCCCATCCACGGATTCCATTTTTCCCTATGGAAAACCCCACCGGGATAATTCCGGTGAAATCCCCGCCGCTCCCGAGTCCCCCCCGGGCCCCGCGGCGGAGGGAATCAAAACCGCTGGAATTCCCGGAGCGCTTTGAGGACGGAAAAGAATGACCGGGGATGAGCCCCGAGTCCCGGGAAAGGAAAAAATCGGTTTGGAGATGGAGAACAATTACCGGGCTGAGCCCCGAGTCCCGGGAAAGGGAAAAACCGCACCCCGGGAAGGGAAAAATATCTTTGAAAATGGAGAACAATTACTGGGCTGAGCCCCGAGTCCCGGGAAAGGGAAAAAATAGTTTTGGAGATGGAAAGGAATTACCGGGGATGAGCCCCGAGTCCCGGGAAAGGGAAAAAATCGGTTTGAAAATGGAGAACAATTACCGGGGCTGAGCCCCGAGTCCCGGGAAAGGGAAAAAACCGAGTCCCGAGACGGGAAAAATCTCTTTGAAAACGAAAAAGAATTACCGGGCTGAGCCCCGCGTCCCGGGAGGGGGAAAAAACGCACCCCGGGAAAGGGAAACATCACTTTGAAAACGGAAAAATATGACCGGGCTGAGCCCCGCGTCCCGGGAAGGGCAAAACCGCTTTGAAGAGGGGAAACAATTACCGGACTGAGCCCCGAGTCCTGGGAGGGGGAAAAAACGCACCCCGGGAAGGGGAAAATCTCTTTGAAGATGGAAAAAAATTACCGGGCTGGGCCCTGAGTCCCGGGAAGGGGCAAAATCGCGCTCCGGGAAAGGGCAAAACCGCTTTGAAGAGAGAAAACAATTACCGGGCTGAGCCCCGAGTCCCGGGAAAGGAAAAAAACGCACCCCGGGAAGGGGAAAATC
>NW_026624441.1:3172-4950 GCF_030028575.1 Malurus melanocephalus
GGGGACCCTGGTGACAAAGGAGAGCTGGTGGGTGGCCCTGCCAGGGCCGGTGTCACCTTGTCCCAGTGTCCCTTTTTCCCAGGGACAATGTCCCCTTTTCCCTGCACGGAAAGGGGACATTCCCCMTGTCCAGCTCTGTCCGTGGTGGCAGCAGGACACTGACCCTTGTCTCTGTCCCTGTTCCCTTGTCCCCTCCCTCTTCAGGGTGGCCGCGGTGTCAGGGGACCCCAAGGTGACATCGGCGCCAAGGGGGACAACGTGAGTAGAGCGGGTGGCACCCGCCGTGCCCGGGAAGGGTCCCCTTGTCCCTGTGCCACCCCCTGTGCCACCCCCTGTGCCACCTCCTGTGCCACCCATCAATGTCCCTTCCCATCCCCGCCTTCTTTTGTCCCCTCCATGTGGCTCCGAGGTGTCACATGATGTCACATGCGTGTCCCACGCTGTCCCATGGGTGGCTTTTCCCTCTCTTCAGGGTGTCACATGGGTGTCACAGGGTGTCCCAGGGTGTCACATGGGTGTCACACAGTGTCACACGGTGTCCCATAGTGTCCCACAGGTGTCATATGGTGTCACCGGGGTGTCCCACGGGTGTCTGAGGGTGTCGCACGGGTGGCTTTTCCCTCTCAGGGTGTCCCACAGGTATCACACAGTGTCACACGCTGTCACACGGTGTCCCACAGGTGTCACATGAGTGTCCCACAGGTGTCCCACGGGTGTCACGGGTGGGTTTTCCCTCTCTCAGGGTGTCACATTCTGTCACACACAGGGGTGTCACACGGTGTCCAAGGGTGTCCCACGGTATCACAGGGTGTCACATGCTGTCACATGGGTGTCACACGGTGTCACACGGTGTCCCAGAGTGTCACCCAGGTGTCCCACGGTGTCTTTTCCCTCCCCCAGGGTCTCCCGGGCATCGACGGCAAGGATGGAACCCCGGGGATCCCGGGGCTCAAGGTGAGCGAGGGCGGGGGTGGCACCGGGGTGGCACCGTGTCACTGTGTCACTGTGTCACTGTGTCACCGTGCCAAGGGAATGACGTCATCAGAGCATGGCATCTCCCGAGGGGCGGGGCGTGGCTGTCCCCAGGGGTCACGGGCGGTGTCCCCCCTTCAGTGACATCCCCGGTGACATCCCCACTACCACTCCCGGTGTCACTTCCGTGACATCCCGGTTGTCACTCCCTGGTGCCACTCTCGGTGCCATTCCCCAGTGACATTCACAGTGACATTCCCGTTGTCACTCCCAGTGCCACCCCCATGACGTCCCCTCTGTCCCTCGCAGGGTGGCACAGGACAGCCCGGACGCCCGGGGACGCCGGGACACCGGGGACAAGCCGTGAGTGACAGGGACCCGCGGGCTGTCCCCTGCGGGTGACACCGCACCGGGGGTGGCAGGGTGGCAGTGCCACCCCCCCGCGGTGACATCCCCGCTTTGTCCCCTCAGGGATTGCCGGGCCAGCCGGGCAGCAAAGGTGGCCCTGGTGACAAGGTGGGTGTGGCCTCTGTCCCCTCCTGTCCCCTCCTGTCCCCTCCCTGTCCCCACTGTCCCCAACCCCTCTCTCTGTGTCCCCAGGGTGAGCCGGGTCCTCGGGGCCACCCCGGTGCCAGCGGCGCCCCAGGACAGCTCGTAAGTCCCCAGTGTCCCCAATGTCACCAAATGTTCCCAATGTCCCCAATGTCCCCAAATGCCCTCAATGCCCTCAATGCCCCCAATGTCCCCAATGTCCCCAATGTCCCCACTGTCCCCAGTGTCCCCAGGGAATAACCCGATGTCCCCAA
>NW_026624441.1:6443-8594 GCF_030028575.1 Malurus melanocephalus
AAAACCGGGGAGTGACCCCAAGGTGGGAGATGTCCCCAAATCCAGGCTGGGACGCTGGGAATGCTCTGAAGTGACCCCAAAACTGGGCCGGGATTTGGGGTAAAATTGGGATTGCGGGATGCGCTGGAGAACGGGGATAATTCCCGGATGGGAAATGGAATTCCCGCTGATTTCCCACATTTCCATTCCCATATTTCCGTCCCCACTGTCCATTCCCATATTTCCGTTCCCATGTTTCCATTCCCATATTTCCATCCCACTGTCCGTTCCCATATTTCCGTTCCCATATTTCCATTCCCATATTTCCATTCCCATATTTCCATTCCCATATTCCCATCCCCGCTGATTTCCCACATTTCCGTTCCCATATTCCCGTCCCCACTGATTTCCCCCATTTCTCGGATTTTTAGGGGCCGAAGGGCGAGCAGGGCCCGCCGGGGGTCCCGGGACCCCAAGGATTGCCGGGGGTCAAAGGGGACAAGGTGAGGGGGATGGGAACGGGAATGGGAATGGGGATGGGGATGGGGATGGGGATGGGAATGGGGACGGGGCCGCGCTAATCCCAATTCTTGATTGTTATAGGGTTCACCGGGGAAAATTGGCCCCAAAGGCAGCGTCGTGAGTGAATCCTGGGTTAATGGGGTGGAGTTTAATGGGGCTGGGTTAATGGGGTCAAGTTTAATGGGAATGGGTTAATGGGGTGGGGTTTAATGGGATTGGGTCAATGGGGTTGGGTTTAATGGGGATGGGAATAAAGGGAATAACCTTAAATCCAGGTCTAATGGGGCCGGGTTTAATGGGAAAAATGGGAATAATGGGAATAACCATAAACCCGAGTTTAATGGGGCTGGGTTTAATGGAGTTGGGTTAATGGGGTTGGGTTTAATGGGGTCGGGTTAATGGGGCTGGGTTTAATGGGGTTGGGTTCAATGGGATTGGGTTTAATGGGGTCAGGTTTAATGAGGGCGGGAATACTGGGGCTGGGTTTAATGGGGCCTGGTTTAATGGGGAAAATGAGAATAATAGGAATAACCCTAAACCCAGGTTTAATGGAGCTGGGTTTAATGGGGTTGGGTTTAATGGACTCGGTTTAATGGGAAAAATGGGAATAACCCTAAACCCGGGTTTAATGGGGCTGAGTTTAACAGGGCCGGGTTCAACTCTGGGCACCTCTCCCGGAGCTCTGTCCTGATCCCAGCGGGGTTTGGGATTGACTTTGGGACAGTCCCAAATCCCTTTCTGTCCCTTTAGGGTGACCCCGGTGTGCACGGGCTGGCGGGGCTCAAGGGAGACAAGGTGGGCGCTGCTTCTGGAACCTTCCGGGGCTTCTGTGGGGTCCCTGCCCGACCCCAAAACCCCCTGGGTGTGTCCTGACCCACCGACCCCAAAATCCCTGGCCATGTCCTCATCCCCCAACCCCAAAACCCCCTGGGTGTGTCCTGAGCCACCGACCCCAAAACCCCCAGGCATGTCCTCACTGCCCGACCCCAAAACCCCAGCACAAGGCCTCACTGCCTGACCCCAAAACTCGGGTGTGGCCTCGCCCCCCGACCCCAAAACCCTCATGCATGGCCTCACCGCACAGCCCCAAAACCCAGTCACTGCCTGACCCCAAAACCCCCGGACATGTCCTGACCCCATTCCCGTGTCCTCTGTCCCCAGGGCGAGTCGGGAGAACCGGGACCCAAGGGACAGGTGAGTGACGGGATCGGGGATTTGTGGGATCGGGGATTTGTGGGATCGGGGCCGAGGGATCCCCGCAGCTCTCGGGGATTTGTGGGATCGGGGGAATATTTTCCCTGGGATGGGGTGCTGGGAGCACCATCAGCCCCATTTGGGTTCAGACTCAGCCCAGGTTTAGGATCCATCCCCATTTGGGATCCAGCCGTGCCTACGCTGTTTCCCTCAGTTTTTGGGATCCAGCCATGCCTGTGCTGTTCCCCTGTTAGTTTTTGGGGTCAGGGCTCTCTGCCCCATTCCCAGGCTGTTCTGACCCCGTTCCCATTCCCGTTCCCATTCCCAGCACGGCGTTTCGGGGGATCGGGGTCACCCCGGCCCCTCGGGGGATGCGGGGGCTCCGGGGCCTCGGGGTCAGCCCGGCCCGCCCGGCCCGCGGGGGCTGCAGGGGGAGCGCGGGGTGCCGGGGATGCC
>NW_026624441.1:11048-13303 GCF_030028575.1 Malurus melanocephalus
TCCCATTCCCATTCCCATTCCCATTCCCGTTCCCATTCCCAGGTCTCCCGGGGATCCCTGGCCACGCTCTGGATGGCCGTGCGGGCGATCGGGGCGCTGTGGGGTGGCCGGGGGAGCCGGGCAAGCCGGGCTCTCCGGGTCCCGCGGGCTTGCCCGGGTTCTGCGAGCCGGCCGCGTGTCTCGGAGCCTCGGCCTACGCGGCCGCGCGCCTGCCGGAGCCGGGGGCTGTCAAAGGACCCCTGTACTGAGAGATCCCGAGGGAAACACACCCCGGAACAACACAGTGAAATTCCCGATGGAAAATGGACCCAAACACCAAAATTCCCAATGGGAAACCCACCCCGGAACAACCCCGACAGTGAAATTCCCGATGGGAAATCCCCCCCGGAACGACCCCAACGGTGAAATTCCTGATGGGAAATGGACCACAAAACAACACCAAATCCCGACGGGAAATCCACCTTGGAACAACCCCAATGGTGAAACTCCCGATGGGAAACCCACCCTGGAACAACCCCGATGGTGAAATTCCCGATGGAAAATGGACCCAAACACCAAAATTCCCAATGGGAAATCCACCCCGGAACGACCGCAATGGTGAAATTCCCGACGGGAAATCCCTCCCGGAATGACCCCGACGGTGAAATTCCTGACGGGAAATCCACCCCGGAATGACCCCGACGGTGAAATTCCCAATGGAAAATTGACCCAAACACCAAAATTCCCTATGGGAAACCCACCCTGGAACAACCCCAACGGTGAAATTCCTGATGGAAAATGGACCACAAAACAACACCAAATCCCAACGGGAAACCCACCCCGGAACGACCCCGATGGTGAAATTCCCAATGGAAAATGGACCCAAATGCCAAAATTCCCGATGGAAAATGGACCCCAAAACAACACGAAATCCCGAAGGAAAATCTACCCCGGAACGACCCTGATGGCAAAATTCCCGTTGGAAAATGGACACCAAAACACCAAATCCCAAAGGAAAATCCACCTTGAAATGGCCCCAACGACAAAATTCCTGATGGAAAATGGACACCAAATCCTGAAGGAAATTCCCTCTGAAATGACCCCCAGAGACAAAATTCCCAAAGGAAAATCCCGTTTCAAAGTGACCCCGATGCCAAAATTCCCAATGGAAAATCCACCCCAAAGGGACCCCAATTCCTGATGGAAAATCCGGTTTTGAAGTGACCCCAAAGGCAAAATTCCCAAACAAAAATCGACCTCAACCCCAAAATTCCCGACAGAAAATCCCTTTTTGAAGTCATCCTTTTTTTAACACCGGGATTTTAAATAAAAATTCCCCAAAATTGGGATTGTAAATAAAAATTTCCCTAAAATTGGGTTTTTTAAAAAAATCCCCTGAAATCGTGGTTTGGTTATTTGTGAGGTTTCCCAAATTCAGCCTCGTTCCCAAATCCTCATAAAATATGAATAAAAATAAGAAAAAAAAAGGGAATATTTTATAATTCTGATAAAAACCCAACAACTTTTGGGAAAAAAATCAAACGGAGCTGGATTTTTCAAAGCTGGGATGTTGTGTGSGTTTTCTTGGGATCAAAGGAAGGCTGTGGTTTTTAAAAGTTCCCGAAAAATAATAAAAAAAATGAATCCCCCCAAAAATAAAAAAAAATCCCCCAAAATATTCTCAAAAAAATTCTCCTCAAAATAAAAAGAAATCCCAAAAATTCCCCAAAAAATAAAAATAAAAAAATTGCCAAAAAAATACCCCAAAAAAATCTCAAAAAAAAAGCCCAAAATTTAAAAAATTTTAAAAAATCCCCCCCAAAAAAACCCTAGAAAAACCCAAGAAGCCTCTAAAAAAATCCCCAAAAAGACTCCAAAAACCCCCCAAAAAATCCTAAAAATTTCCCCGCCAGAGGGCGCTCCAAGACCAGTAAATATCGCGATGTTCCCCATAAAAATCCTGGGATTTGGGATTTGGCCCCTCCTGTTCCTACAGGAGCAAAATTCATTGGGATTTAGGATTTGGGATTTGGGATTTTGGATTTGGGTCCGTCCTCTCCCTAAAAGGAAAAACATTCATTGGGATTTGGGATTTAGGATTTGAGATTTGGATACACCCAGGATAAATCCGGGATAAATCCGGGGATAAATCTGGGATAAATCCATGAATAAATTCAGGATAACCCCACGATAAATCCAGGATAAACCCATGAAAAATCTGAGGTAAATTCAGGGTAAATCCACGGATAAATCCAGGATAAATCTGGGATAAATCC
>NW_026624441.1:15128-17233 GCF_030028575.1 Malurus melanocephalus
GGGGAAATGTCGGGAACCGGGATTTGTGATCCTAAATTTATTGATTTTATTGAATTTATTGATAAATCCCGGATTCCTGTAAAAACCAACTTTTCTGAGTCACCCAGGGAAGGATGGAAGGATCCCTCTTAAAAATCCATTTTTCCTTCAAATTTCTGTCTTCAGTAAAACATTAAAATCTCGGATCCCTCTGTGAAATTCCCTGTCTGGAGTCACCCATGGAATGATCCCTCTTAAAAATCCATTTTGCCTTCCTGTTTCTTCCCACTCACCGGCCCTACACAGCCGTGCACAGGCAATCCTATAACCGTGAAGGATCCCACAATCCCACAATCCTATAACTCTGAGGGATCCCATGACCCCAATCACCAGCCCTACACGGCCGTGCACACACGATCCCATAACCCTGAAGGATCCCACAATCCCCCAACCCCACTCACCAGCCCTACACGGCCGTGCACAGGTGATCCCATAACCGTGAAGGATCCCACAATCCCATGACCCCATGACCCCACTCACTGGCCCTACACGGCTGTGCACACGCGATTCCATAACCGTGAAGGACCCCACAATCCCATGATCCCACAATCCCCCAACCCCACTCACCGGCCCTACACGGCCGTGCACAGGCGATCCCATAACCGTGAAGGATCCCCCAATCCCATGACCCTGAGGGATCCCATGACCCCACTCACCGGCCTTACATGGCCGTGATCCCACAATCCCACAATCCCACAATCCCACGATCCCACAATCCCATAACCCCACTCACCGGCCCTACACGGCCGTGCACACGCGATCCTATAACCGTGAAGGATCCCCCAATCTCATGACCCCGTGACCCCACTCACCGGCCCTACACGGCTGTGCACAGGCGATCCCATAACCCTGAAGGATCCCCCAATCCCATAAACCCACTCACCGGCCCTACATGGCCATGCACACATGATCCCACAATCCCACAATCCCATAACCCTGAGGGATCCCATGGCCCCACTCACCGGCCCTACATGGCCGTGATCCCACAATCCCACAATCCCCAATCCCATGACCCCACTCACCGGCCCTACACGGCCGTGCACATGCGATCCTATAACCGTGAAGGATCCCACAATCCCATAACCCTGAGGGATCCCATAACCCCACTCACTGTCCCTACACGGCCGTGCACACATGATCCCATAACCGTGAAGGATCCCACAACCCCATGACCCCATGACCCCACTCACCGGCCCTACACGGCCGTGCACACGGTGCTGACGGTGACCTCGGCCTCTCCGCCCGCGGGGTCCGGGGGCTGCAGGCTGCGCTCGTACATGGGGTTCTCGAAAGTGCCCCGCACGTTGGTGCTCTCGTGGCCGGCGTAGCCGTTGAACGGGACTTTGGGTCTCCTCCTGTGGGGTCGGGACAGAACCAGAGCGTCACAGCCCCGAGTGGGATCAAGGGAAATGGGGTTTGGGGGAGGAAATGGGGTGGGGAATTCTGGGTGTGGGGCACCGATCGGGAGCAAAGGGTGATGGGATATTGTGGGATTTCTGTCTGGAGAATTGGGGAATCCTGGATCCCTGCACAGAATTCCCCGTTTGGAGTCACCCCGGGAATGATCCCTCTTAAAAATCCATTTTTCCTTCCAGTTTCTGCAGAAAAACTTTAAAATCTCAGATCCCTGCGCAAAATTCCCAGTCTGGAGTTGCCCAGGGAATGATTCCTCCTAAAAATCCATTTTTCCTTCCTGTTTCTGTGGAAACACTTTAAAATCTTGGATCCCTGTGAAGAATTCTCAGTTTGGAGTCACCCAGGGAATGATCCCTCTAAAAAATGAGTTTTTCCTTCCCGTTTCTGTGGAAAAACTTTAAAATCCCAGATTCCTCTGTGAAATTCCCCATCTAGGGTCACCCAGGGAAAAGTGTATTTATATTGTATAATGATATAAAATAATTATATAAAACATAATTATAAAAATTCTATTCTATTCTATTCTATTCTATTCTATTCTATTCTATTCTATTCTATTCTATTCTATTCTATTCCAATCCATTCCATTGCAATTAAATTAAATTAAATTATATTAAATTCAATTCAATTCAATTCCATCCCATTCCAAT
>NW_026624441.1:18068-19488 GCF_030028575.1 Malurus melanocephalus
ATCTCCAGCGGCCCCGAGATCTGGTAGAGCTGGAGCAGCAGGTGCACGTCCTCCTTCTTGTAAATCCCTGCMAAATTTAAATGATATTGAATTATTTTTGAATTATATTAATTATATAATTATTATATTATAAGAATTATTTAAAATGATCATATATTTAATTATTTAGTTAATGTTTTATTGGTATTGAATTATATTGAATTATATTCATTATGGAATAAAATATTATTACAATATAATAATTATTATATATAACAATTATTATATATAATATAATTATAGATTATAATTATATAATTATATATTATTATGTATATATATATAACATAGTAATTCCATATTTAATGATTTCATTAATATTTGAAAATAAATTATTTTTTAGTTATATTTAATTAATATTTGAWTAATATTTAATTGATATTTCGGTTCTGCTGCTGTATCAGGAAGATCCCAGTGCCCTGTGAGGGCAGGGATGGAATCCTGAGCWGGAAGRGACCCCYGAGGATCATCAMAGCYCAGAAATTCACAAAATTCCATCTTTTTATGCCAAAARCTCCAAATCCTTCCATGGACACCTCCAGGGATGAGGAATCCAAAATCCCCCTGGCTGCTCCAAGGCCTGACCACCCTGTCCACCACCGCTTTTATCCATCGCCATCCCAGCTCCATCGGGATCCTCTATCCCAGCTCCACCAGGATTCCCCATCCCAGCTCCATCCGGAGCTCTCCATCCCATCCCATCTCCATCAAGATTCTACATCCCAGCTCCATCAGGATTCTCCATCTCCATCCCAGCTCCATCACAAGTTCTCCAACCCATCCCAGCTCCATCACAAGTTCTCCAACCCATCCCAGCTCCACCAGGATTCTCCATCCCATCTCCATCAGGATTCTCCATCCCATCTCCACCAGGATTATCCATCCCAGCTCCATCACGAATTCTTTATCCCCACCCCAGCTCCATCACAAGTTCTCCATCCCAGCTCCATCAGTATTCTACATCCCAGCTCCATCACGAGTTCTCCATCCCCATCCCAACTCCATCATGAGTTCTCCATCCCAGCTCCATCACCAACCCCTTCCCAACCCCATTCCCTTCCCCAGACTCGCTCCAACCCCTCAATATCCCAAAGAGTGACCGGACCTGGCCCTTACCGGACACCTGGAGCTCCACCCCGCTGTGGTCCACCAGGGTGGCGTTGACCCTCCCGGAGGCGGGGTCGAAGCCGGTGACAGACAGCATGGCCGGCTGCTTCTTGCCCAGGTACTCGTAGGAGCCTTTCCACAGGGAATTCCGGGCGAACACGTCCGCGGGCACTGCAATCCGAGAGGAAAAAACGGGAACATGGCCACAGATTCCCATTTTCCAGGGAAAAATCAGGAGCGTTTCCACCCATTCCTCCATTTTTCAGGGGAAAAA
>NW_026624441.1:21745-24210 GCF_030028575.1 Malurus melanocephalus
GGGACACCCGGGGGACAGTGGGGACAGCGGGGTCAGGGGACGCGGGGACAGCGGGACACCCGGGGACAGCGGGGACAGCGGGGACAGCGGGGTCAGGGGACGCGGGGACAGCGGGGACACTCGGGGGACATGGGGACAACGACAGGGACACAGGGACACCCAGGGGGACACCCAGGGGATGTGGAGACACCCAGGGGACAGGGGGGTCAGGGGACACCGGGACCCCCAGGGGACGCGGGAATGGCCCGGGAGAGCTTGGACAGCGCGGTGATGGGGTTTGTCCCGGCTGGAGGAATTCCCAAAAAGGTGTGGGTGCCTCTGGATGGCTGCGAGTGTCCCTGGATGTTCCTCAGTGTCCCTCAGTGTCCCCGGCTGGGGGACAGCCAGGGACACTGAGGGACACTAAGGGCACCGTGGGACGGCAGGAGGGGACACTGAGAGACAGCGAGGGACATCTGGGGACATCTGGGCACACTCCCAGCAATTTTGGGGCCCTGGGCACCGTGGGATGGGGGGAAGGGACATTGAGAGACATCTGGGGACATCCAGGGTCACCTCCCACCTGGACACTCCCAGCAATCCAGATGCAGCCACAGCTTTTTTTTTTGGGAATTCCAAAATCCCATCCCTTCCCAGCCTTTCCCAATCCCCGATTTTCCCCAAACCGCGCTGTTTTGCCCCAAAAGCCGGACTCACGGACGCAGTCGGGCTGGACGCCGCTCCAGGTCAGGTTGGGCAGGCAGGTCCTGGTGGTGGAGCCCTGCAGCAGGTAACCCTTGTGGCAGCGGAAGAACAGCACGCTCCCCACCTGGGAAGGACAAAAAATAAATTAAAAAAAAATTAAAATGGTTTCTTGAAATGAATTCAATTAAATTTATGTGTTAAATTAAAAAAATTTGAAGCGGCGTCTTAAAATTAATGGAACTAAAGTTAAATTTTAAGTGAAAACGTTTAAAGTGGCACCTTAAAATTAATTAAATTAAATTTGTATTTTAAATTCAAAAATTTGAAGCGGCATCTTAAAATTAATTAAATTGAGATTAAATTAAATCCATGGGAGGACTTGTAAATCCATGGGATAACATGTGAATCCACGGGATAACACACGAATCCTTGGGATAACACGTGAATCCATGTGTAACATGTGAATCCATGGGATAATGTGAATCCATGTGTAACATGTGAATCCATGGGATGATGTGAATCCACATAATATGTTAATTAATGGGATAACATGTTAATCAATCGGATAACAGGTGAATCCATGGGATAACACACGAATTTATGGGATAACAGGTGAATCCATGTGATAACACGTGAATCCACAGGATAACATGTGAATCCACAAGATAACATGAACCCATAGGACAACACGTGAATCCATGGGATAACATGTTAATTAATGGGGTAACACGTGAATCCATGTGATAACACATCAATCCACGGTGATAACACGTGAACCCACACCAAGAACAGAGCGAGGCCGGTTTCGGGGCGCACCTGGTAGCCCTGAGAGTTGTTGTGCATCCCGAACAGGGGCACTCCGGGATCCGCACACGTGGTCAGGCTGGGATCTGCAAAAACACGGCAGGGATTGATGGGGACGCTCTGCTCGGGGCACCCCGAACGGGAAATAACCCAACGCCTGAATCTCTGTCACATGAAAAAGAAATGATTCTCTGTCACATGAAAAAGAGTCAGAGGGGTTTTGTTTTCTTCCTGATTTTTGGTGACACCGGGGATCTCGCTGCACCTCTGGAATGAGATTTGGCTGCAGGGGAACGCGGGGTGAGGAGCGAAAACTCAGGGATTGCCTTGTTACTGAAATCCTAAATTGGGGCGCTGCATCCTGCGGGAGGAAAACTGGGAATGCACAGGGGAGGGGAGAAGGAGAAGGGGAAGAAGGAGGAGGAAGAGGGGAGAAGAAGGGGAGAAGGAGGAGGGGAGAAGAAGAAGGGAAAAGGGGAGAAGGAGGAGGAAGAAAAGGTGAGAAGGGAGGAGGGGAAAAGGAGGAGAAGGAGAAGGAGAGGAGGAGAAGAAGGAGGAGAAGGGGAGAGGGAGGAGGGGAGAAGGTGGAGGAGAAGGAGAAGGAAGGAGAAGGAGAAGGAGAAGGAGAAGGAGAAGGAGAAGGAGAAGGAGAAGGAGAAGGAGAAGGAGAAGGAGAAAGGAAGAGGGAGAAGGAGAAAGGAAGAGGGAGAAGAGAAGAAGGGAAAAGGGGAGGGGAAAGGGAAGCGCTGCTGACCCCCAGCGAGTACCCACCCCAAAAGCAGTGTCCCCCAAAGCCGCATCCCTCCAGCTGATCTCCAGGGTGACCAAGCGCCCATTCCCACAAATCCAGGGTAGAATCCAACGGGAAATCTGCGTGACCCCCTGACCCCAGGGCTGTCCCCACAGGGTCCCCGCTCACCGATGCAGCTGGGCTGGGTCCCGCTCCACGTCCCGTCCGACTGGCAGAAGCGCCGCGC
>NW_026624441.1:24793-26632 GCF_030028575.1 Malurus melanocephalus
GACAGGGACTTGAGCAGAGGGACATGGACAAAGGGACAGAGACACTGGGAAAGGGACAGGGACATGAGCAAAGGGACATCGGCAAAGGGATGGGAACATAGGCAAAGGGACAGGGGCAAAGGGACAGGAACATGGGCACAGGATGGAGACATGGGCACAGGATGGGGACATGGGCAAAGAGATAGGCACATGGCAAAGGGACAGGGACATGGGCAAAGGGACGGGGACATCCGCAGCGGGATGGGGACATCCGCAATGAGACAGAGAAACGTGCAAAGGGATGTCGGCAAAGAGATGGGGACATTGGCAAAGGGACATGGACATGGGCAAAGGGAAAAAGCCGCGAAAAGCCCCAAAACCCACAGATTTCAAGCAGAACCCTCCCGGAAACGCTGTGAAAAGCCCCAAACCCCGCGGATTTCAAGCAGAACCCCCCCACAAACACCAGGACCAGGCACTGACGGAAGCACTGGGGCACGTCGCCGCTCCAGGAGCCGTTGCCCTCGCAGGTGAGCACGGCGGGCAGGGACAGCTGATAGCCCTCCAGGCAGGCGTAGCTGACGCTGGAGCCCCAGCTGAAATCAGAGCCCACCACCTTCCCGTTGGGAATGGGCTGCGGGGCCCGGCACACGATGGCTACAGAGGGAAAGCACTGTCAGATCTCTAATTCTTAGTTATTATTTATTTATTTATTTATTTATTTCTTATTTATTCTTTCTTTATTCTTATCTATTTCTTATTTATTCCCTCTTTATTCTCATTAATTTCTTATTTCTTATTAATTTCTTATTTATTCTTATTTATTCTTATTTACTTCTTATTTATTCCCTCTTTATTCTTATTTCTTGTTTATTTCTTATTTATTTCTTCTTTATTCTCTCTTTATTCTTATTTATTATTATTAATTCTCTATTCTTATTTTTTATTTATTCTCTCCTTATTCTTATTTATTTCTTATTTACTTCTTATTTATTTCTTTAGTATTATTTATTCGCTTTATTCTTATTTATTCAAGTGATACCCTGCGATATCCTGTGATAACCCCATGAAATCCTGTGATATCCCACAATACCCCACAATATCCCGCAATACCCCACGATACCCTACCATATCCCACAATACCCTACGATATCCTGCGATATCCACACGATACCCCGTGATATCCCACAATATCCCGCGATACCCCGCGATATCCCACGATACCCTACAATATCCCACAATACCCTACGATATCCCACAATACCCTATGATATCCCATGATATCCCACGATATCCCACAATACCCCACTATACCCCGCAATACCCCACAATATCCCGCAATACCCTACGATATCCTGCGATATCCCACAATACCCCACAATACCCCGTGATACCCCGCCATATCCTGCGATATCCCACAACATCCCACAATACCCCACAATATCCCGCAATATCCCACAATACCCCATAATATCCCGCAATACCCCGTGATATCCTGTGATATCCCCACGATACCCTGCGATATTCCACAATACCCTACGATACCCCACAATATCCTGCGATATCCCACAATACCCCGCAATATCCCACAATACCCCGCGATATACCCGCGATACCCCGCAATATCCCACAATACCCCGCGATACCCCGCGATATCCCACAATACCCTGCGATATCCCACGATATACCCCACAATATCCCGCAATACCCCACGATATCCCATGATATCCCCGCGATACCCGATATTCCACAATACCCTACGATATCCCACAATACCCCACGATATCCCTGTGATACCCTACGACATCCCACAATACCCTGCGATATCCCACGATATACCCCACGATATCCCGCAATACG
>NW_026624441.1:28986-31982 GCF_030028575.1 Malurus melanocephalus
CCACTGTCCACCCACACCACCCACAGCCAGCGGGAATACCAAGAAAAGATCACCAGGGGAGGGGAATTGGGCTGGATCCGCTGGGAATGGGGAAACGGGGAAAAGGGGAAAGGTGGGTGGATGATGAAGGGTGGATGATGATGATGGATGGGTGACCATGGGTAGCTGCTGCTGATGATGATGGGTGGATGATGATGGGTGCCCACGGCTGGGTGACCATGGATGGATGATGATGATCCGTGGTTGATGATGGGTGCCCACGGGTGGATGACCACAGCTGGGTGATGATGATGGATGCCCATGGGTGGATGATGATGGAGGGATGATGATGACGGGTGCCCACAGTTGGGTGACCACAGTTGGGTGACCATGGCTGGGTGCCCATGGATGGGTGACCATAGATGGGTGATGATGGCTGTCCACGGGTGGATGACCACGAATGGATGATGATGATGGCTGTCCACATGTGGATGACCACGGCTGGGTGACCATGGCCGGGTGCCCACAGCTGCGTGACGATGGCCGGGTGCCCATGGGTGGATGACCATAGCTGGGTGACCATGGTCAGGTGCCCACGTATGGATGACCACGGGTGGGTGACCATGGGYGGGTGCCCATGGGTGGATGACCAYGAATGGATGATGATGATGSGTGACCATGCCTGGGTGCCCAYGTATGGATGACCACGGGTTGGTGACCAAGGCCGGGTGCCCATGGGTGCCCACGCCGCGCCCCTCCATGGCCCCTCACCGGAGCAGTGCGGCAGGGAGCCGCTCCAGCGCCCGTCCAGCTGGCACATGCGCGTGGCGTTGCCCACCAAGGTGCGCTGGCCCAGGCAGCTGTAACGGACCACTGACCCCACCGAGTGCTGGTCCCCGGAGAGCTGCGCGTGCGGGGGTGCCCCGGGGTGGCCGCACGACACCACTGCCGGACACAGGGAGTCAGACATAATGCCACAGTTACCAAATCCCATAATCCCTCAGTTACACAGTTCTGCAATCCCAAAATCTCACAATTCACAATTCCCAAATTCCACCATCCCACAATCCCATAATCCCACAATTTCCAAATCCCACAACCCCACAATTCCCAAATCCCACAATCCCCAGTTCCCAAATCCCACAATCCCACAATCCTACAATTCCCAGGGAGGATGGGGCTGGAATCCCTCCAAAATTCCGCTAAACCACACAGAATGCCTCTACAACCCACAAAATCCCCCAAACCCCGCCCAAACCCCTCTAAACTCCCCAAAACCCTAGCAAATCCCCCAAAACCTCACAAAATTTGGGATTTCTCCCCGGGGACACTGACGCAGGCACTGGGGCAGGGCCCTGTCCCAGGTGCCATCCCCCTGGCAGGTGAGCACGGGCGTTCCCAGCAGGTAGAACCCCCAAAAAACCCCCTATAAACCTCTCAAAAAGCCCCCAAACCCTTTAAAACCCCACAAAATGTAGGATTTTTGATGGGAACACTGACGCAGGCACTGGGGCAACGCCCTGTCCCAGGTGCCGTCCCCCTGGCAGGTGAGCACAGGCGTTCCCAGCAGGTAGAAGCCGTGGGCGCAGCTGTAGGACACRGCGGTGCCGAAGCTGAAGCGGTCGGGGCCGCCCGGCTGCACCTGCCGGACGCTGTTCTCCAGGTGCCCAGGGTCGGAGCAGTTCACAACTGAGGGGGAATGAGAAAAAAAAAACCCAAAAAAATTGTGGGGGAAAAGGGATTTTTTGGAGGGGTGGGGGAAAGGTATTTGGAAAAAAAAAAGCGGGAGAATCGGAGGGAAAATGCGAATTTTATAGTGGAATTCATATTTTCTTCTTTTTTTAAATATTTTTTTAGGGTGGGAATAGAAAGTGTGGGATTTGCAAGAAAAAGAAAGGGGTAGAGAAAGTGGAATTGGCCAAAAAAAAGGGCCGGAGCTCCAACATCCCCAACACCTCCCAAATGCCATTTCTGGGTGGTTTTGGGGATTCCCGGATTTGGGAAGGGCTGGAGCTCCGACACCCCTGGACATGATCCCTGGGTGATTTTGGGGATTCACAGGTTTGGGAAGGGCCGGAGCTCCAACATCCCCTACAACCCCCAGACACCATCCTTGGGTGGTTTCAGGGATTCTTGGATTGGGGAAGAGCCAGAGCTCCAACATCCCCGACACCCCCAAATGCCATCCCTGGATCATTTTCTGGGATTCCTGGATTTGGGAGAAGCCAAAGCTCCGACATACCCTGGACACCATGCCTGGGTGATTTCCAGGGATTCAGGAATTTGGGAAGGGTTGGAGCTCCAACACCCCCTGGACACCACCCCTGGGCAATTTTGGGGATTCACAGACTGGGAAAGGGCCGGATGTCTGATACCCCCAAAATGCCATCCCCAGGCAGTTTCCAGGGGTTCCCGGATCGGGGCCGGCCCGGACTGACCTCGGCAGGAGGGCAGGGCATTGCTCCACTGGCCGTTGGCCAGGCACTGGGATTGGGCAGCTCCCTCCAGGATGAAGCCGGGGTTGCACTGGAATTTGGCCACGTCGTTGAGGTTGAACTGGGAGCCCTGGGTGAGCCCGTTCGGGGGATTGCCGGGGTGGCCGCAGGTGATGGCTGCAATCACAAAACGGGAATGTTCATTCCTGGGAAAAACGCAGATTATCCATTGGGAATCATAAAACAGGAATGTTTATTCCTGGGAAAAATGCAGATTATCCATTGGGAATCACAAAACGGGAATGTTTATTCCTGGGAAAAATGCAGATTATCCATCGGGAATGGAACAAAACGGGAATGTCACTTTGTTTATTTAATCCTGGGAAAAAAAGCGGGTTATCCACTGGGAATCACAAAACGGGAATATCAATTCATTTATTCCATTGGGAACTGGAAAACGGGAATGTCACTCAGTTTATTCCTGGGAAAAAAAAGTGGATTATCCATCGGGAATTACAAAACAGGAATGTCACTTTGTTTATTTAATCCTGGGAAAAAAAGCGGGTTATCCACTGGGAATCA